>NC_133656.1:100619983-100919983 GCF_009905375.1 Apium graveolens
TAAAGGAAATAGAGAAAGCTTTTGTACTAGTGAAGGTAGGTGAGGACCAGAAGACTGATTTTGCTAGTTACTTGTTGAAAGGAGAGGCAAATTATTGGTGGGAATCTAAAAAGGCTTTAGAAGGTGAAGATGTTATTGCTTGGGATAAGTTTAAAGAATTATTTTTAGAAAAGCATTTTCCTCGCTATGTAAGGAATCAGATGCAGATAAAGTTTTTTGAGCTAAAGCAGGGAAGTATGTCTATAACAGAATATGAAGCCAAATTCAATGAATTGGCTAGGTTTGTTCCGGAACAGGTGGACACTGAAGGGAAACGAGTGCAGAGGTTTCAAGAAGGATTACGACCATGGATACGCGGACAAGTTGCAGTTTTTGAATTAGCAACATATACTGCTGTAGTCCAGAAAGCTTTGATCATCGAAGGGGAAAGTGAAAGATCTCAACGAGACAGAGGACAGGGAAGTTTCCAAGACCGTTTCAACAGAAAGCCGGGATTTCAAGCCCGGGCAAATCTGAATTTCAAAAGGATAGGACAGGGTACACAAAAAGCAGGTAATCATTTCCAAGTCTCCAACCAGCAGGGAATTGTTAAGGTTTCAGTGCCGTATTGCAAAACTTGTGGACGCAAGCATACCGGCGTATGTATTAAAGCAGAGGTGACATGTTTCAAATGCAAGCAGAAAGGGCACTACTCTAACGAATGTCCGACAGGAAAAATAGCAGAAATTACTTGCTATCAATGCGGAAAGAAAGGGCATATCATCAGTAGAGAAGGCATCCAAGTTGATCCAGCAAAGATTGAAGCTGTGTTGAATTGGGAAAGACCAAAGACGCCGACAGAAGTTCGAAGTTTCTTGGGATTGGCAGGATATTATCAAAGATTTGTCAAAGATTTTGCAAAGATAGCAACGCCGCTGACCAAGTTAACCCGAAAAAGTGAAAAGTATGAATGGAATGATAAGTGTGGAGAAAGTTTTCAAGAGTTAAAGAATCGGTTGGTGACCGCACCAGTACTTGTACTGCCAGACGAGCAAGGAAATTTCATCATTTACAGTGACGCTTCGTATCGCGGGCTAGGATGTGTATTGATGCAACACGGTAATGTCATTGCATATGCTTCGAGACAACTTAAACCCCATGAGCAGAAATATCCTACGCATGATCTGGAATTGGCAGCGATCGTATTTGCATTGAAGCTTTGGAGACATTATCTCTACGGTGAAAAATGCGAAATCTACACGGATCATAAAAGTCTGAAGTATATCTTTACGCAAAGAGAACTGAACATGCGACAACGTCGATCGCTGGAATTGATTAAGGATTATGATGTTACAATTAGTTATCATCCAGGAAAAGCAAATGTTGTAGCAGATGCGCTAAGCAGAAAAGAAAGATTGAATCGGTTAACTTCATGCGAAGAATTGGCCAAGGAATTCGACAAATTGGAAATCGAGATTCGTATTCCCAATGAATCTGCAGGAACTATCTACGCTATGACTTTCCAACCGGAGTTGCTAGAAAAGATTCGCCGTTGTCAAAATGAAGTAATGAGTCAAGATGATGACTTAACGGGAGAAGAGATCACAACTCAGAAAGATAATGAAGGAATTTTACGCTTTGCATCGAGAATCTGGATCCCTAATGTAGCAGAATTAAAAGAAGAAATAATGCGAGATGCGCACAATTCGAAGTATTCCATTCATCCAGGAAGCACAAAAATGTATCGCGATTTGAAGGAAAACTTTTGGTGGCCGAATATGAAGAAGGAAATAGCAGAATGGGTGAGTAAATGCTACACATGCCAGCGAGTTAAAGCGGAACATCAACGTCCGAGCGGATTATTGCAACCGTTAGACATTCCCGAATGGAAATGGGAACATCTAGCGATGGATTTTGTGGTAGGACTACCGAGGACTAGGGCAAATCATGATGCGATATGGGTAATCATTGACAGACTTACGAAGTCGGCACATTTTCTACCAATTAATGAAAGATTTTCGCTCGACAAATTAGTGCACATGTATCTCAAAGAAATTGTGATGCGACATGGAGTTCCAATATCTATTGTATCAGATCGAGATCCTCATTTCAATTCAAGATTTTGGAGACAATTTCAAGAATGCCTTGGAACAAAATTAAACATGAGTACCGCTTATCATCCGCAAACCGAAGGGCAAAGTGAAAGAACTATTCAAACGATTGAAGACATGCTACGAGTTTGTGCAATCGATTTTGAAGGCAGTTGGGATGAGCATCTACCCCTAGTGGAATTTTCTTATAATAACAGCTATCACGCCAGCATTGGAATGCCACCGTATGAAGCACTATATGGGAGAAAATGCAGATCACCAGTGTACTGGGATGAAGTTGGAGAACGTAAAATTTTGGGTCCAGAATTAATTCAGCAAACAAAAGAAAAGATTGAACTTATTCGAGAATGACTCGATGCAGCGCAAAACAGACAACGCAAATATGCAGACCCAGCAAGGAAGGATATGGACTATCAGGAAGGAGAACACGTACTACTCAAAATATCGCCATGGAAAGGATTGACTAGATTTGGCAATAAGGGTAAAATGAAGCCACGATACGTCGGGCCATTTGAGATTTTGAAGAAAGTAGGAAAGCTTGCATACGAATTAGCGTTACCACCTCATATGCAACATATTCACAATGTGTTTCACGTGTCAATGCTTAAGCGATATAATCCTGATTCTAGGCATGTAATAGAGTATAAACCGATAGATATCCAACCAGATTTGTCTTTTGTAGAGCAGCCGGTAAGAATTTTAGATCGGCGAGAGAAAGTGTTGAGAAACAAGTCTGTGTATTTAGTGCGAGTATTGTGGAGAAACCCAGTGGTTGAAGAATCAACCTGGGAGCTTGAAAGTGAAATGTTAGAGAAATGCCCTCATTTGTTTTCGTAGAAGATTCTGAGGACAGAATCCTATTAAGGGGGGAGAATGTAACGACCGGGAAATTTACGTTGTATGATATCATATTTATAATAAAATATGTGTATTAATATGTCATTTATATGTGATTAAATGTGTTGAGTCATTAAACCTTAACTGCTATGTGTTACGTGTTATCTGTTTTGATCCAAATGTGTTTTGGACATTTATTGAGTGTTTTATTGTAAGTTAGATATCTTATATCAAAACCCGTACAGCTCAAAACCATGTTTTAAAATTCCGTATTTCAAACAAAATCATAGGCCCAATTTTGCCAAAAATGCCCTATATTATATCGTTATTCTGAACCCCTAGAATTTTACAAATTGACCTTTTTCGCGAAAAATGACTTTTCCGGGCCCCTTCGGGTACCAAAAACCCCACAAAAATCACATTTTTATTTTTATCTGATCATGAAATTATCATATATCATTCTTCTTTGCATTTTTGTAATATTCATAATTTTTGGGAATTTTTAGCATTAATTTTGTATTTATTGGATATTTAAAAAATTCAATATTAATACCCAAAAATTATAAAAATTGGGGCCAAATATTTTTATTAGGAGTATAATTAGCCCCTTAATTTTATTTAGGGGTATTATTTTCATAAATATAAATATCAGATTTGTTGGTAATTAATCAGTTAATTACAATTAAAAATCAGAAAAAAATAAAAAGAAAAGAAATTAGAAAGTGTGGGTGAGAGTTGTGTTCTTGAAGAAGCTTGAAGATCAAACGGTGATTGCAGGAGATTTACTAAACCCCTGATTTTGCTCGAGTAACCAAATTAATCCTCTCAGAGAGACGAATCTATTGATATCAACAACATCAACTGAGGTTGGTTAAATTTTAAAAATCGAATTTTGATGTTCTTGGCATGAATTTCGATTTTTGATTTTGAAGAATCGTTTGATTGTTTGGTTGATGTAGTTAGTTTTGTTGTAGTTCTAGGAGTAATCAGGTATTTTTACTTTGATTTTACAACCCCCAAATCGATATGTCAAGTTCTTGGGTTTTACTATTTTGATTTCGTTTTTTTAAGAATTATAGATGTTCTTGCTTATGATTGATGATAGGAAGTGATTGTAGAACTTTATAACTTTAATTTGGCATAGAAATCAGATTGTTTGGTGTTGGATTTCGCGAAACCGAGCTCGCCGGCCATGGAGTTGATGTCGCCGGATTTTAAATCGATTTTCGTCGGGGAAGATGAGACAGCGGGTGGTTGAAGTGATGAACGGCGGGGATATGCAGCTGGGATGGTAACAAATTATTTGGCAGCAAAATCGGATCGAAACTACGCAGTTTTCCCCAGAATTGGACTCGCCGGAATCGGACTCCGGTGGCCGGAACTCCGCCGGGTTCTGGAAACATGAAGAACACCGGCGGGTGTTCTTGCCAACCCGGACCCGACCCGGTTGGGTTTTAATGCAAACCCGGTTTTGATCCACCCAACCTCAACTTCATTTTCCTGAAACTGTTTCTGAGTTTCTAATTAGTTACTTTTATTTTATAAATTAGGAATTAGTATTAATAATTCTAATAATTAGCTAAAAAAAATCTGTTTTGAATTTTGAAAAATAATATTATTAATTTCTGAATTATTTTATTAATTTATAAATTCGAATTTAATTATTTAATTATTTATCTAATTATTTATTAGTTATCTAATTAATTAATAATTAGGTAATTAATTGGTAATTAGGTAATTAATTAAAGATTAAATAATACGAGTAACTCGTATTTATGCAAGTAGTGATTCGATAATAAGAATTATTATTCGAGCGTTAGTTATTCGAATAATATTGCAGTAATTGTTCGTATCGTATAATTAAATACCGATAATTAATTGATTAAAGAATCGTTTAAATTCCGATAATAATATATTAATTCGGTAGTATTCGAGAATAGTGCGTAGCTCGTATTTATACGAGTGTTTAATCGATGAGTTGTAAATATTTGCAATAAATTGTGATTAATCCTAATAATTAGGGATTAATTATTTTAAATTAGTAAATAATTATCTATTACTTATTTATTAGTTATTTATTTATCAAATATTTAAAAAGTGATTAATTATTTCGATAATTAGTCACATAATTTTCGATAAATCATAACTTCTTCATTTTAACTCCAAAAATTATAGAAAAATTATTTTTGACTTTGATTTTCTTAAATAATTATTCAAAAATTATTTTGGGATTTAAAAATTAGCAATAATTATTTATATTGAATAATAAATTGAATTATCAGTGTTTAATTGATAATAATTCAACCGTTAGTCCGAATTGAGCGAAACGAAAGCCTGTTGACTCGGAAAAATGAATTCTTTTCACTAAAAATAATATGAAGACCTAATTTCTTCTCGAAATTAGTTGATTTTATTGATTTCTTGATTATCAGTCGAAATGTGTGCCGAAACGAGTTCAAAAAATTACGGAAAAATGGGAAATGAAGCAGAAGGTGATCAACGGAGCAATCAGCGAATCGATTTCGATTCTAAAAATTATTTTAACTATAAAAACGATTATGCGCTTATGTGCTTATGTGTATTAAGTGGTTAATCGAGTCTTACTTGTTTATATGTAATATTCGAGTTGGTTATAAACGTATGGGTAAATAGTAGGAACAAAATGAAGTCGATTTAAGGTACAACCAAAGTACAAAATGACTTAACCAATCTATTTTGCTAACAGAAACTAAGCCAGCAAGGCAGGTCAAGTAGAGAATAGACGGAAGTGATTTAATTGCAATAAGTCGCACGGAAGGCAAGTTTCTCCTCTATTCTATTTTTCCAGAATAGTGATATTCTCTTCAGATTCTTATTACATCTACATTACTTTAACTCCTTTATTCATATCTCAATTCGATTCTTGAATTATTCTTTTCATTTGAATTTATTATTCATATTCCAATTATTACTCACCATTATTAATATATTCTGGTGATTAGAATATATCAAAGTATACCGATTGTTCCGGTTACTATTCCAGGGACTGGATAACATTACTTTTGGGGATTAAGGTTACTTAATCCTAAGGACCGAGACATAACCGGATCCTTGAGATGGGCCGTAGTGCCTGGGTGCCCGACGGGATCTATATAGTGAGATATAGATCTGCACTGTATCCTGGCTGATCAGCAGGGTATAGCTGCGAACTTGAGTCCAGTATAGTTCATTTATATTCGTCAGCAATGGCCTTCTTTTGATTCTTATGAGGTTATATCTTTGCAGATATACCTGGGATACGGATTCAGTTATATTGCTTTAACATTGTGTATATTTGGTAGACTTGTTGAGCAATTTTGGCTCACCCCTTTTTGTTGTTATTCACCTTATTGTTTCAGTTAAGAAGGAATATGAAACCTGTCAGAACACGAGTGGTAAAGAAGCGGGTCAAGCCTCGGGATCCTCTTATACCCAAGGTGTTGATCCCTATCCAGGAAGAAAGCTTTGAGTTGTCCGAGCAGGTGGAGTGTTAATAGATAGTATGTGTGTTTGAATAAAAGCTGAACTTAGTTTAAAATGAGTTAGACAATGGTTTGTAATAAAGAAAGTTTGTGAGATTTTGAATGTTGGTTTGTAATAAAAGTAGTTAGTGGTTCTTGTTTTCATACTTCAACCTAGAAAGGTCCTGGTAGTTGTTAAGGGGTTTAGTTTCATTTCTTTATTATTTATTATTAAACTTGTTCAAGTTTGGTGATTAGCTCGTAACCCCCAGACTTATACCCCGGGTCTGGAGGGCGTTACAATGATGGCAGCAAGAGATACAAGGCAAGGTTAGTAGTCAAGGGTTATCAATAGAAAAAGGGTATTGACTATACCGATATATTTTCTCCCATTGTTAAGATGACTACAGTTAGAATTGTGCTAAGTATTGTGGTTGCAGAGGAGTTACATCTAGAGCAACTAGATGTTAAGACTGCGTTCTTACATGGTGATCTTGATGAAGACATCTACATAGTTCAGCCAGAGGGGTTTCAGGTAGCTGGGAAAGAAAACCTTGTTTGCAAGCTTATAAAAAGCTTGTATGGTTTAAAGCAAGCACCGAGATAATGGTACTTGAAGTTTGACAACTTTATGATGAAGAATGGGTACACGAGGAGTGTTATGGATCATTGTTGTTACTTTAAACAGTTTGATTCATCTTATATCATATTGTTGTTGTATGTTGATGACATATTGATAGCAGGATCAAATATGAGGGAAATCAACAGGTTAAAGAGACAGATGTCTGAGGAATTTGAGATGAAGGATATGGGTGCAGCAAAACAAATACTTGGTATGAGCATCATAAGGGATAGAACTGAAGGGACTTTAAAATTATCTCAAGAGAATTATGTTGAGAAATTGTTACAGAAATTCAGTGTCCAGGATGCAAAGACAAGAAGTACACCGTTGGCGAGTCACTTTAATCTCACAAAGAAGCAATCACCTAAAACGGATGAAGGCAAGAAAGATATGGCTAAAGTTCCTTATGCATCTGCAGTTGGCAGTTTAATGTATGCTATGGTATGTACAAGGCCAGACATTGCTCATGCAGTGGGAGTTGTTAGCAGATTTATGTCTAATCCAGGAAGAGAGCATTGGGAAGCAGTCAAGTGGTTGTTACGCTACTTGAAAGGCACATCCAAGGTTACACTATGTTTCAGTAAAACAGATGTTATCTTGGAAGGGTTCTCTGATGCAGATTTGGGTGGATGTTTGGACACAAGAAAAAGTACAACAGGTTATATTTTCACTTTGGGTGGCACCGCAGTTAGTTGGATGTCTCGACTTCAAAAGAGTGTTGCTCTTTCAACCACAGAAGCAGAATATATGGCTATCTCTGAAGCTAGCAAGGAGATGATTTGGTTGAAAAATTTTCTTGAGGAGTTGGGAAAGAAACAGGCGGACAGTGCTTTGTATAGCGACAGTCAGAGTGCTATTCATCTTGTGAAGAATCCCGTGTTTCATGCTAGGACGAAGCATATCAGCTGAGATATCACTTTACAAGAGAGTTGATAAGCAATGGTACTTTGTCCATGAAGAAAATCCTTGGTTCAAAGAATCCTGCAGATATGTTGACTAAGGTGGTTACGAATGAAAAGTTGAAGCTTTGCGTAGCTTCAACTGGCCTTCAGAATTGATTGATGAGAAGGCGCTGCACTAGTTAGAGTTATTGATTGAAGAATTGATTTTACTAGACTTACAAGAGTGAAGTGAAGATTGGCTAGACTCCAAGTGGGAGATTGTTGGGTTTTGTGGAGTCTATTAATTAAGCCCATGAAAATAGACTTTTCAGATTCAGATTAGTTTATGGATTAGTCTACTTTTCAGATTTGGACTGTAATTTTGATTTAGGCCTAGTTTCTTCTCTTATAAATACTCGTGTAATTGTAAAATCATAACACAAAAAATTGTGAGAGATCAATACAAAATTAGTGCGGCTTGTGGAGTAGGAATTTCCGAACCACGTAAATCTTTATCTTGTGTGATTGTCGTTTATTTTCTTGTTCTTGTTTATTCGCTTTGGGTTTTGCTTTCGTTGTTCTATACTCAACAAATGGGGCATATAGATGTGGAAGAGGTTGTCAATCAAGGAAACATCTTGGGATTGTCCCCAAATATGTCAGATGCATATACAATTAATGGCAAACCAGGGCCTCTCTTTCCTTGTTACGTGAAACATTAGTAGGATATGTTAATTAGGTGACACTGCTAAATGAGCAATTTCCAAAGTTACATATTAATCAGTTCCATGTTTGCAGATACCCTTGCCATGGAGGTTGAAAAGGGAAGACATATCTTTTAAGAATCATAAATACATCCCTCAATGATGAGCTTTTTTTCGTAATTGCAGGTCACAATTTGATATTAGTTGAGATGGATGCAATGAACAGATTGAGAAAATTCGAGAGGTTTGTAATAATATCTTTTTTTATGTGAAAATTGATATCAGTTACATATTTGCATTCATGTAAGGTTTAGTTATCAATGTTGTTTTTTACTTATTGGTATTACCTATTCAATTTTAGGTTGTTGTGTTACCTATGCTTCACCCTGAGAAGTTTGTTAAGCTTGGAATTGACCCTCCAAGGGGAGTTCTCTGTTATGGTCCTTCTGGAACGGGTAAAACACTTCTAGCTAGGGCGGTAGCCAATAGAACTGATGCGTGCTTTATTCATTTTATTGGAAGTGAGCTTGTTCAGAAGTATGTTGGTGAGGGTGCTCGCATAATTCGCGAGTTGTTTCAGGTTACAAGATGTTTAGTGTCCAAAATCTCTCGTACATGTTATTTAGAATACAACTAAAATATTTTCTTTTTGGCAGATGGCATGATCAAAGAAGGCTTGCATAGTGTTTTTTGATGAGACAGATGTAATTGGAGGTGCACGATTTGACGATGGTGTGGGCGGAGATAATGAGGTTAAGCGCACAATGCTTGAGATCATAAATCAGCTTGATGGATTTGACGCCCGAGGAAATATTAAAGTTCTGATGACGACCAACAGGTTAAGATCGCATCTCTTGTATATATTCGATGAATTGTACTCGCAAGGTTGGAACCCAGGCATTTTTTTCCACTGGGTTGGTCTTTACTAGAGCTAAAAAAAATAAAATTGCCAAAACAATAAGAGCCAAATTTGTCACTAATGTCTTCCACATCAAACTCATTACATTAACATCCGTTGTGTTTGGATTTTCACTTTTAGTCACTCTCACGATAAATTAAAATGTACAGGGGCTAGTTAATTTTAGGTTATTGCTTGAGTTTCCAGGCTGTAAAGATTGATTAATAAAAAGGAATTGAATAGAAGTAGAATGTATAAAATATAGAATATAGACACAAATAGAATAATTAGTAGAATAAATCAAATGTAAAAATAATCAAAGAAATAGATTAAGAAAAATAGAAAGAGTTTATCTCAGCGTAATGATTTAGGTCTTTACCATTGTAATGTGTAGTTAGGATGTCGATTACCTATTTTTCTGGACTTCTGAACTGGTTTATCTGTAATTGTAACTTGCCAACTGTCTAATGATTTGTTTGTTCCAGGCCTGACACACTTGATCCAGCGTTGCTTCGTCCTGGGAGGTTAGATCGTAAAGGTGAGTTTGGCCTACCTGATCTAGAATGTAGGATGCAAATGTTTAAGATCCATACACGTACTATGAACTGCGATAGGGACATTCGATTTGAATTCTTAGCTCGTCTTTGTCCAAATTCGACAGGTATGACTTCGTCCTATATGCTTTTCCTTGCTATGTTTTAATTTGTTTTAGATATTTGACTAATTTGCAAAGAACTGAAGTACTACATAAATTAAACAAAAAGTAGTGGGTTTTTTTTGTCTTAGCAGGCTTTTCAAAATTAGATCTACCTATGATTACACGTTTATAAACTATAAGATACAGTACAGACATTGTGACCAAGCTTCTATATATTGAATAAAATTACAAACGATGGACCCCTCTAAAGATGCACATGGCATTTAGTGGCATGTCTAAATATAGCACATTCTGGAGATGCAAAAAGAAAGTCATTGTCCAAGAACAAGCTTGTATATGTATACCCAAAAAAAATTCCGCAAGAGAGGGAACCTTTCTAAGATAAACCTGACATTTTACCCAAAGAGAAACTAAGAGTTAGAACACAAGTATGAAAGGGTTGGCTTGCATTGTTTATATTAAATGAATGATTGTTATCGAGTCTGCTTGCAGAAGGTAGGAATATCTTCTTCTTCTTTTTTCACATGTAATTTGTCATGTGAATAATACAGGTTTTTGTTCAGGAGCGGATATAAGAAGTGTATGCACAGCGGCTGGTATGTATGCTATTCGAGCAAGAAGGAAAACGGTAACAGAAAAGGATTTCCTTGATGCTGTGAACAAAGTCATCAAGGGGTATCAGAAGTTTAGTGCCACCACCAAGTATATGGTGTACAATTGAGTGATTACTTTGTTGTACCCCTTTGCGAAGAGGAGCTTTCTTCTTGGGGGGGTTAAGCGTGGAAGATTGTTAATCTCTCTTTCGCCTCGCACCTCACACATGTGCCCTGGACACCTTTTATTTATATCCGTTTTTTTCTGCCAATTTAGTTCTTGGGAAATTTTTCTTGAAAATATTTACCATGATCATGTTATGTGATGATGCAAGTTTAAACTTAATCTACTTAATGCAGGGTAATATTCCTTTTGGATGCTTCTACGAATTTAGTTTTTATCTTCATATTAACTTTTTGTGCAACATACTTGTCTGGTAATGGTGGTTTAGGACAAAGATCATATATTTCGTACGATTGGAGAGATTGAGCCGGGAATGAATGGACTATTACTACTAATACATGTGTTGTTTTTCAGACTCAAATCATCTGGGGCCAGACAATTCAATGGCCTGGACATTAATCACTATTGAGTCGTCGGCGAGGTCCGAAAATCGCTCCGATTAGCAGTTGTTGTGTTCTGTATTTGCTCGACTCCACTCTCTGAGATGTTTCCCATCTTTCTATTACTCCGTCACCTTCAAGCATTCGTAACACTTCAGAAATTTTCGGCTAGCTAGGTGCTCGTTTAACAGTTTTTTCATTAACTGTAACAGATTAACACTAAAACTGATGCTTTATGGCTACTGTATTTGTTTTTGCAAAAGGGTGTAATAATCTTTTTAATTATGGATATCAATCGTTATTGATTTATAAATATTGGATCTCGTATCTTTTATTTACGTATTTTTTCTATATAACTGCATTTTTTTGTATAAAAGTTCGGTTTTTCTTTTGCCGAACTGAAAAACTGAAGTGTTTCGGTTCGCTTTGAAAGACAAGTTCGGTTCGATTTTTAAAAGTATGAAAGTTTGGTTTTAGGTTATTTCGGTTTGATTTTTAACCGAACCGACCATTTGCTCAACCCTAGTCTTTCTCAAAGGCCTTGAATAAATAAAATTTACTGATATATCATTATCAGCAGCTAGTATTTCAAAAAATACAATTTATTAATAGATGAGAGCTGTTGGGTTGGATCAATTATGTTATTTTCTATTTTGGTACTCACAGTTGCCACAGTTGACAGCTTGATTTCAGATTGGTATGTCATTTTAGTAATGCTAAAAATTGCAGAGAGCTCTAATGTATTCTTATGCATGTAACAAAATTTCTCAATTTTTTTTCCTAGGTGAAATACCCGAGAATGGGTATTGCCCCTATGTACATGCCATGTCCCAAACCATTAGTACATGATCAAGGAAACAGGTAAAAAATATTGCTGCCCATTTAAAATACTTGCCAGCTTTACGTCCCTTTTGCATGGTTCTTTTATATTAAATATGTTGCAAATATTTTATAAGCATTTCCCTGTCCCTATTGTATGTTGGACAACATAAATATGATCACAGAGTGCCAAATAATCCCAATTATAGCGTGGTGCCCATCTAATTATAGCATACAGGGCGTTCATGTGATAATTGATTCAAAAACAGGTTTACCAGGACTTACCATCTGCCTTGTCAGCATGCACAAAGAAACTTGCAGCAACAATTAGATAGCTCAGAATAAGCATCAAACCTTTAAAATAGTTGGATGTCCCATCCCGCATCAATCAATCGACAACGATTAAGTTGTCTATATTTCATGTATAGTAAAATGCAGACCAAGTGCAAGTCTATCCATTACAAATGCCAAGTCAACCTATTTTGTGCAATAGCTGATGTGAAAAAAACTAAACGTTGACATAAGGTCATCATATGCCATATCATTAGGAGCACAATCAAATGAATAATTTAGTGTATGTAGCACTGCATGCGCTAGATATATACTCCCAATTGAGAATTGGGTTGGGAAAATAGAAAACACCGGAAAAAACTGTGTGTTTATGGGTGTGTGGGTGTGTGAGGGGGGGGGGAGAGATAGATAGAGAGAGAGAGAGGGAGGGGAGACCTGCAACATAAATGCCATAACTAGCACTGTGATGAAGAGCGTAGCAGTCTCAAAAAGTTGAAAATTCAAGTTCCATATTGAACCAGCCGACAACCACACAAAATGGAATCTGCATCCATCAAGAGAACAATCTTAAATATAAAAAATATTACTTTTATCAATAAGCTGCCTCACTGTAATTGATAAATGAAATCATGGTAGAGAAAGATGGAAGCCTCTTGCATCATAAGTACAGTAGTTGCTAGTGACTCCCAATGTTATGTCCTATAAGAGGTTTAAGGATAATATACTACATTGAACTAATAAGACATATTTCACTAATTTCAGGCACTCACAAGTTTGTCCTTCATAGCAAACATGATTGCACTTGCATGTTCTGCAGCATTTCCAACAACAGGAAGCAGATGACGCTATACAGGCATATTCTATGAGTCAGATGCTCTCTAAAGAGACAAAGAATGCAATTAGACTATCAAGTTCTCACAAACTTTCCACCTGTTATCTTAAATGTAAGCTTGTGAGCAAATGGTAGGACCCGAGGCATAGAATACAGTGAAATATAGTCATGTACATATTCAAACCAAACTTAAGTTATAGTGAGCGATATTTCACATTTTATAGTTCCATATTAGCTTCAAAGAATCCCTGAATATAAATCCATGTAGTCATTTTTCTTGTTACATTTCCCTCCTAAAGAAAAAGAGATATATACAAACTGAACCACTTTTAAAAATAATTAAACAAATATTAAACTCGATACCAAACAAATATAATTCATTCATTCATTTATTTATTTTATTGATTTTTTTTTTAAAACCCGTGCTTTGGAACCCGAATAATTTTAATGAGATAAGGTGGAGTGGGGCTGTTTGATTCCCAAATCCGGTCGGCCCAAACAAAACTCCCAAACACCCATATATATATATACATCATCTACTCTCCCTCCATCATCTAACAAATTTAGGGCTTAAAATTGCAGATTATTGGGGTTAAAGCATACATACCATGGTGGTAACAAGAGGGATTAAGTAAGCTGATACCAAGTAATTTCCCCCCCCCCCCTGAACTTTGCTTGTTTTAACGCATAAACGATAAATCTCAACTGACAAGTATTTTTCTTTTAATTTTCGCGAGGAAAAATGAAAAAGCCAATAAGGTCTGTTTATATTGAATTTGCTTTCAGGGGTTATTTTCCATTTTCCAAATTGCTAATTTATTTATATGTTATTGTTTAAACAGACTGTGGCAACCACGTCCATGAAAAAACCAAGAATAAAAACTCTATTGGAGAGAGAGATGGACGCTTACTCTATGTTCATGTAACTTTTAACCTCCTCTTTTTTTTTATTCAAGAAAAGGTGTTCACCAAATGTTATGATTCTATTCCGTTATCTTGTTTGATTATAGGATTACCGACTTTCTGAAACATTATTACCAGAATCATCCACGCTCAACCACTGGATTGGTAACATCTCTATTTTCTATCCAACTTTTTTATACCGCTGGATTGGTAACATCTCTACTTTCTCTCTCTTTTTTTCATCAAAGATTCCAGATGATGCCGAAAAATCTGGATTTAATGAATGGATTAACATGACTGAATCTGTAAGTTTCTTTTGTTCAAATTAAATATTAGATATGCTGCAAGTTTGTTATCATCTCAAATTTCCCCTATTTATTTATTTTCTCAGGAGAAAGCTTCATGGATTGAAAATGTCAATAATATGAAGGCTGGAGGAAAAACCCTATTCCAGCTTCGCTGTGAATATTATTATCTTTATTGATCAGTGTCTATTGTCTGTTGACTGATACAACACTAATTTGTTCGTAGTTACCTGAGACTTGATTAACTTTTTGTATTTGGATTTCAACAGTTGTAATTGTGATTTTGGATACATGGGCGCTTTTTTTTTATCTATGACTCGGTTTGTGATTCGGATCGGTGTATCAAGTGGTTTCATGTGGGAAAAGTGACACTTATTACCGGTCAAAAAATTGAGCCATAGAAATGCGCAGCCTTAGCAGCTTATTGGAAGCAGTTTGTTGGAACAATTTATATTATTTGTTTTTACTTATTATTCTGTCTTGCGTGAATATGTAGATAGCTTTTGCTTATCTTTAGTGCCAACTTATGAACTTTAAGTTTACTTGTTTTCCTTCTGATTTGCTATGACTCCGGCTTTTCTTTTTTTCTTTAGCTACTAGGTCGCCTCTATAGGAGTAGTTAACCATTTTACTTTAATTTTGATAATAAGTATAACAATGTTATGATTCTGTGTAATTATTCATTTATTCATTGATGAACCTTGTTTTGTTGATGAACTCGTACCAATCAATCGAGTATTTACACATACGCATATCGATTGAATATGTAATTGATCAAATGCAACTCAAAAACTGATCTTATTGTTAAGAATCAAAATGCTTGCTCCCATTGTACATTTGTTCTTTGAAAAGTTATTTTACATGTATAGTTAGAGAATGTATTTCATGTCTCTATATAAATAAAGTGTTATTCGAGGAGTGCGATGAGATAGTCTAGTGATAGTCTAGTGGCATGAACATATTCTTTGGTTCAGAGCTACAGCTTATGGTGCAATAGTCATTATGTTAAAACTGGGAACCCCATTTCCCTTTCAAAGGCCAGCCAGAGAAGAGATTTTGGCATTTGGTGAATTTAGGTTAAAAAAATGTCACTTGGAACTAAATCAGCTATCATTTGATTCCTGATAATAAAATTTTTGTGATGAGTGCAGGTGAATGGGGGCATGTAGATGTGGAAGAGGTTGTTAAGCAAGGAAACATCTTGGGATTGCCCCCAAATATGTCATATGCACATACAATTAATAGCAAACCAGGGCCTCTCTTTCCTTGTTATGTGAAACATTAGTAGGATATGTTAATTAGGTGACACTGCTAAATGAGGAATTTCCAAAGTTACATATTAATCAGTTTCATGTTTGCAGATACCCTTACCATGGAGGTTGAAAAGGGAAGACATATCTTTTAAGAATCATAAATACAGCCCTCAATGATGAGCTTTTTTTTTTGCAATTGCTGGTCACAATTTGACATTAGTTGAGATGGATGCAATGAACAGATTGAGAAAATTCGAGAGGTTTGTAATAATATCTTTTTTTATGTGAAAATTGATATCAGTTACATATTTGCATTCATGTAAGTTTTAGTTATCAATGTTGTTTTTTACTTATTGGTATTACCTATTCAATTTTAGGTTGTTGAGTTACCTATGCTTCACCCTGAGAAGTTTGTTAAGCTTGGAATTGACCCTCCAAGGGGAGTTCTCTGTTATGGTCCTCCTGGAATGAGTAAAACACTTCTAGCTAGGGCTGTAGCCAATAAAACTGATGCGTGCTTTATTCGTTTGATTGGAAGTGAGCTTGTTCAGAAGTATGTTGGTGAGGGTGCTCGCATAATTCACGAGTTGTTTCAGGTTATAAGATGTCAAGATGTTTAGTGTCCAAAATCTCTCGTACATGTTATTTAGAATACAACTAACACATTTTCTTTTTGGCAGATGGCACGATCAAAGAAGGCTTGCATAGTGTTTTTTGATGAGATAGATGCAATTGGAGGTGCACGATTTGACGATGGTGTGGGCGGAGATAATGAGGTAAAGCGCACAATGCTTGAGATCATAAATCAGCTTGGTGGATTTGACGCTCGAGGAAATATTAAAGTTCTAATGATGAGAAATAGGTTAAGATCACATCTCTTGTATATAGCCAATGAATTGTACTCGCAAGGTTGGAAACAAGGCATTTTTTTCCACTGGGTTGGTCTTTACTAGAGCTAAAAACAAATAAAATTGCCAAAACAATAAGAGACCAAATTTGTCACTAATGTCTTCCACATCAAACTCATTACATTAACATCCGTTGTGTTTGGATTTTCACTTTTAGTCACTCTCACGATAAATTAAAATGTACAGGGGCTAGTTAATTTTAGGTTACTACTTGAGTTTTCAGGCTGTAAAGATTGATAAATAAAAAGGAATTGAATAGAAGTAGAATGTATAAAATATAGAATATATACACAAATAGAATAATTAGTAGAATGAATCAAATGTAAAAATAATCAAAGAAATAGATTAAGAAAAATAGAAACAGTTTGTCTCAGCGTAATGATTTAGGTCTTTGCCATTGTAATGTGTAGTTAGGATGTCGATTACCTATTTTTCTGGACTTCTGAACTGGTTTATCTGTAATTGTAACTTGCCAACTGTCTAATGATTTGTTTGTTCCAGGCCTGACACACTTGATCCAGCGTTGCTTCGTCCTGGGAGGTTAGATCGTAAAGTTGAGTTTGGCCTACCTGATCTAGAAAGTAGGACGCAAATGTTTAAGATCCATACACGTACTATGAACTACGAAAGGGACATTCGATTTGAATTCTTAGCTCGTCTTTGTCCAAATTCGACAGGTATGACTTCGTCCTATATGCTTTTCCGTGCTATGTTTTAATTAGTTCTGGATATTTGACTAATTTGCAAAGAACTGATGTACTACATAAATTAAACAAAAAGTAGTGGGTTTTTTTTTTGTATTAGCAGGCTTTTCAAAATTAGATCTATCTATGATTACACGTTTATAAACTATAAGATACAGTACAGACATTGTGACCAAGCTTCTATATATTGAATAAAATTACAAACGATGGACCCCTCTAAAGATGCACATGGCATTTAGTGGCATGTCTAAATATAGCACATTCTGGAGATGCAAAAACAAATTCATTGTCCAAGAACAAGCTTGTATATGTATACCCAAAAAAAATTCCGTAAGAGAGGGAGCCTTTCTAAGATAAACCTGACATTTTACCCAAAGAGAAACTAAGAGTTAGAACACAAGTATGAAAGGGTTGGCTTGCATTGTTTATATTAAATGAATGATTTTTATCGAGTCTGCTTCCAGAAGGTAGGAATATCTTCTTCTTCTTTTTTCACATGTAATTTGTCATGTGAATAATACACGTTTTTGTTCAGGAGCGGATATAAGAAGTGTATGCACAGCGGCTGGTATGTATGCTATTCGAGCAAGAAGGAAAACTATAACAGAAAGGGATTTCCTTGATGCTGTGAACAAATTCATCAAGGGGTATCAGAAGTTTAGTGCCACCACCAAGTATATGGTGTACAATTGAGTGATTAATTTGTTGTACCCCTTTGCGTAGAGGAGCTTTCTTCTTGGGGGGGTTAAGCGTGGAAGATTGTTAATCTCTCTTTCGCCTCGCACCTCACACATGTGCCCCGGACACCTTTTATTTATATCCGTTTTTTTCTGCCAATTTAGTTCTTGGGAAATTTTTCTTGAAAATATTTACAATGATCATGTTATGTGGTGATGCAAGTTTAAACTGAATCTACTTAATGCAGGGTAATATTCCTTTTGGATGCTTCTACGAATTTAGTTTTTATCTTCATATTAACTTTTTGTGCAACATACTTGTCTGGTAATGGTGTTTTAGGACAAAGATCATATATTTCATATGATTGGAGAGATTGAGCCGGGAATGAATGGACCATTACTACTAATACATGTGTTGTTTTTCAGACTCAAATCATCTGGGGCCAGACAATTCAATGGCCTAGACATTAATCACTATCGAGTCGTCGGTGAGGTCCGAAAATCGCTCCGATGAGCAGTTGTTGTGTTCTGTATTTGCTCGACTCCACTCTCTGAGATGTTTCCCATCTTTCTATTAGTCTGTCACCTTCAAGCATTCGTAACACTTCAGACATTTTCGGCTAGCTAGCTGCTCGTTTAACAGTTGTTCATTAACTATAACAGATTAACACTAAAACTGATGCTTTATGGCTACTGTATTTATTTTTGCAAAAGGGTGTATTAATCTTTTTAATTATGGATATCAATCGTTATTGATTTATAAATATTGGATCTCGTATCTTTTATTTACGTAATTTTTCTTTTTAAACTGCAATTTTTTTGTATAAAAGTTCGGTTTTTCTTTAGTCGAACTGAAAATCCGAAATGTTTCGATTTGGTTTGAAAGACAAGTTCGGTTCGATTTTTAAAAGTATGAAAGTTTGGTTTTCGGTTATTTCGGTTTGATTTTTAACCGAACCGACCGTTTGCTCAACCCTAGTCTTTCTCAGAGGCTTTGAATAAATAAAATTTACTGATATATCATTATCAGCAGCTAGTATTTCAAAAAATACAATTTATTAGTAGATGAGAGCTGTTGGGTTGGATAGATTATGTTATTTTCTATTTTGGTACTCACAGTTGCC
Organism: Apium graveolens; assembly: GCF_009905375.1. Classification (NCBI taxonomy): domain Eukaryota; kingdom Viridiplantae; phylum Streptophyta; class Magnoliopsida; order Apiales; family Apiaceae; genus Apium; species Apium graveolens. Next base: position 100,639,126 of record NC_133656.1, read on the forward strand.
CCAGTTGACAGCTTGATTTCAGATTGGTATGTCATTTTAGTAATGCTAAAAATTGCAGAGAGCTCTAATGTATTCTTATACATGTAATAAAATTTCTCAATTTTTTTCCTAGGTGAAATACCCGAGAATGGGTATTGCCCCTATGTACATGCCATGTCCCAAACCATTAGTACATGATCAAGGAAACTGGTAAAAAATATTGCTGCCCATTTAAAATACTTGCCAGCTTCACATCCCATTTGCATGGTTCTTTTATATTAAATATGTTGCAAGTATTTTATAAGCATTTCCATGTCCCTATTGTATGTTGGACAACATAAATATGATCACAGAGTGCCAAATAATCCCTATTATAGTGTGGTGCCCATCTAATTATAGCATACAGAGCGTTCATGTGATAATTGATTCAAAAACAGGTTTACCAGGACTTACCATCTGCCTTGTCAGCATGCACAAAGAAACTTGCAGCAACAATTAGATAGCGCAGAATAAGCATCAAACCTTTAAAATAGTTGGATGTTCAATCCCGCATCAATCAATCGACAACGATTAAGTTGTCTATATTTCATGTATAGTAAAATCAGACCAAGTGCAAGTCTATCCATTACAAATGCCAAGTCAACCTATTTTGTGCAATAGCTGATGTGAAAAAAACTAAACGTTGACATAAGGTCATCATATGCCATATCTTTAGGAGCGCAATCAAATGAATAATCTAGTGTATGTAGCACTGCATGCGCTGGATATATACTCCCAATTGAGAATTCGGTTGGGAAAATAGAAAACACAGGAAAAAACTGTGTGTTTATTGGTGTGTGGGTGTGTGAGAGGGGGGGAGAGATAGATAGAGAGAGAGAGAGGGAGGGGAGACCTGCAACATAAATGCCATAACTAGCACTGTGATGAAGAGCGTATCAGTCTCAAAAAGTTGAAAATTCAATTCCCATATTGAACCAGCCGACAACCACATAAAATGGAATCTGCATCCATCAAGAGAACAATCTTAAATATAACAAATATTACTTTTATCAATAAGCTGCCTCACTGTAATTGATAAATGAAATTATGGTAGAGAAAGATGGAAGCCTCTTGCATTAAAAGTACAGTAGTTTCTAGTGACTCCTAGTGTTATGTCCTATAAGAGGTTTAAGGTTAATATACTACAATGAACTAATAAGACATATTTCACTAATTTCAGGCACTCACAAGTTTGTCCTTCATAGCAAACATGATTGCACTTGCATGTTCTGCAGCATTTCCAACAACAGGAAGCATATGACGCTATACAGGCATATTCCATGAGTCAGATGCTCTCTGAAGAGACAAAGAATGCAATTAGACTATCAAGTTCTCACAAACTTTCCACCTGTTATCTTAAATGTAAGCTTGTGAGCAAATGGTAGGACCCGAGGCATATAATACAGTGAAATATAGTCATGTACATATTCAAACCAAACTTAAGTTATAGTGAGCGATATTTCACATTTTATAGTTCAATATTAGCTTCAAAGAATCCCTGAATATAAATCCATGTAGTCATTTTTCTTGTTACATTTCCCTCCTAAAGAAAAAGATATATATACAAACTAAACCACTTCTAAAAATAATTAAACAAATATTAAACTCGATACCAAACAAATATAATTCATTCATTTATTTATTTTATTAATTTTTTTTAAAAACCCGTGCTTTGGAACCCGAATAATTTTAGTGAGATAAGGTGGAGTGGGGCTGTTTGATTCCCAAATCCGGTCGGCCTAAACAAAACTCCCAAACACCCTATATATATATATACATCATTTACTCTCTCCATCATCTGACAAATTTAGGGCTTAAAATTGCAGATTATTGGGTTAAAGCATACATACCATGGTGGTAACAAGAGGGATTAAGGAAGCTGATACCAAGTAATTTTTCCCCCTTGAACTTTGCTGGTTTTAACGCATAAACGATAAATCTCAACTGACAAGTTATTTTCTTTTAATTTTCGCTAGGAAAAATGGAAAAGCCAATAAGGTCTGTTTATATCGAATTTGCTTTCAGGGGTTATTTCCCATTTTCCAAATTGCTAATTTATTTATATGTTGTTGTTTAAACAGACTGTGGTAACCACATCCATGAAAAAACCAAGAAGAAAAACTCTGTTGGCGAGAGAGATGGACGCTTACTCAATGTTCATGTAACTTTTAACCTCCTCTTTTTTTTATTCAAGAAAAGGTGTTCACCAAATGTTTTGACTTTATTCCGTTATCTTGTTTGATTATAGGATTACCGACTTTCTGAAACGGTATTACCAGAATCATTCTCAGAATATATGCTTACATGTTTTAATAATGAAGAAGAAGAGAGAATGTGTGTATATTTCAGATATAAAAAAAGTTGATACAGAATGAGCTGAGAAGCTCTATTTATAGACTTGACTAACTACTACATTTTTACTAACCAACACCTATTGCCACTACTTTGTATTTGACAGCTGTTGATAATCTGTCACATCACTCTCTTTACTAACATCCCCCCTCAAGTTGGAAGGAGAAAAGAAATTTGAGACACCCAACTTGGATAAGAGATAAGACAATTGTCCAGATTATAGAGCCTTAGTGAGAAAATCTGCAGGCTGCTCAGAGGAACCAATATGAAACGTTGCAATGAACCCTTGCTGCAGTTTCTGACGGACAAAATGGCAATCTATTTCAATATGTTTGGTGCGTTCATGGAACACCGGGTTCGAGGCTATATACAGAGCAGACTTGTTATCACAGTGAAGAGTAACAGGAGAAGTAATAGGTTTCCCCAATGTGTTGAGAATAGATGAAATCCATAACAATTCACAAGTGGTATCTCCCAAAGCACGATATTCAGCTTCACTGGAAGATTTAGAAACTATGATCTGCTTTTTACACTTTCAAGAAACTAAAGACGATCCAAGCATAATACAATAGCCAGTTAACGAGCATCGAGTGTTTAAGTCGCCACCCTAGTCAGCATCGCAATAAGCCCGGGGTACCAAGTCATTAGAAGCAGGAAAGAATAAGCCCTGACCTGGAGATTGTTTCAAATAACGAACAACTCGATACGCAGCATCCAAGTGATCTTGTAGAGGATTAGCTATAAATTGAGCCAAAATGTGAACAGCATAGCTGAGATCAGGTCGAGTAATTGTTAAATAAATGAGACGACCGACCATCCGACGAAATACTCGAACATTACTAGGACACAGAGGAGATGACTTAGATTGTTGCAGAGTGTGATTCTGTTCAATAGGGATGACAGAAGGTTTAGCTGCCTCAAGGCCAGTATCATTCAAAATATCTAGGCAATATTTGCGTTGGTGAAGATAGATGTCAGAGTCAGACCGAGCAATCTCCAAGCCCAAGAAGTAGTGCATATGACCCAAGTCCTTAATATTGAATTTGGTTTACAGAAAAGATCGAACTTGAGAAATAAGCTCAGGAGATTATCCATTAATCATTAGATCATCAACATAAATGAGTATGGCAACAAACTTACCATCTCTATGAATGGTAAAGAGACTATGATCAACAGGGCACTGCTGAAGACCAAATGCAGACAAAGCATTAGCCAATTTAAGATACCACATACGAGGAGATTGCTTAAGACCATATAACGACTTAAGGAGTTTGCAAACCCAAGTAGTAGTGGTATCATCAGGATAATCCTTAGCAGTAAATCTGGAAAGTCCAGGTGGTAACCGCATATAAACATCTTCAAGGAGGTCACCGTGTAGAAAAGCATTGGTGACATCCATTTGATGAAGAGGCCAATTATAAGCAGCAGCAAAAGTAAGAAGTATGTGAACAGTAGACATTTTAACCACCGGTGCGAAAGTTTCAAAGTAATCAAGACCCTCAGTTTGAGTAAAGCCTTTGGCTACCAGACGGGCCTTGTAACGTTCAACCTCCCCTGTAGCTTTATACTTAATTTTATACAGTCATTTACAGTCTACAATATTTGTATTTGCGGGCATAGGAACAAGTTCCCAAGTGCCATTGTCCTCCAGAGTTTGATTTCGTCTCTCATAGCTTGACACCATACTTCTTGTTTAACAGCTTGAGAATATAGATAGGGCACAAGACCAGTAGTAGTAGCAGTCAGAAATTTGGCATACTGTGGGTTAAAAACATGATAAGACAAGTAGGATTGTAAAGGATAAGTAACATGACTTGCAGTATGAGAATTCCCGTGCAGAAACGAAGGTAGACCAGTGTAATCTACAAATTTAGTAGGAACACGAGAAGTACGAGTAGGTCTAGGAACAGATATAACAGATGTAGGTGTAGGTACCAGGTCAGACTGACTAACTGCTGGAACTAAAGGAGGAGAAGAAGTATTATCATGAATTAAAGTTGATGCAGGTGTAATGGAAGTTACAGTTGGTACATGTAACTCAAGAAATGGAAACTTATCTTCAACAAAATAGACATCTCGAGTAATATAAGTCTTACGAGTATTCAAATCCATCACACGATATCCCTTTTGGCCAAAAGGATACCCGAGAAAAATACAAGAAACTGATTTAGCAGCAAATTTGTCTTTGGGAGGAGAAACTTTTTTCATATAACAGAGACACCCAAACACTCGTAGATCATCATATTTGGGAGGCATGTTAAAGAGCAACTCATGAGGAGACTTGAACTGTAATAACCGAGAAGGAGTGATGTTAATTAGATGAGCAGTTGTAAGAATGCAATCACCCCAAAATGAATCAGGAAGATGAGCCTGTAACTTAAGAGATCTGGCAACATTAAGGAGATGCTGATGCTACCTCTTAGCAACCCCATTTTGCTGAGGGGTATAAGGACATGATGTTTGTTGAACAATAGCCAATGAGAGAAGATGATTACGAAGTTCATTGTTAGTAAATTCAGTACCGTTATCCGAATGAATTACTTTAATTGTAGTATGAAATTGATTTTGAACATAAGCAATGAATTGTTTCAATAACAACAATACTAGAGTTTTATCCATAATCAAAAACACCCAAGTACTCTTAGAGAAATCCTCAGCAATTGTTAGAAACATACTACATTTGCCATGAGTATAGGTTTTATAAGGACCCCAAAGGTCACAATGAACTAGAGAAAAAAGAGAATTACTTGAGGATGTATTAACAGGAAAAACCAGCCTATTTTTCTTTGCCTAATGACATACAGAACAGTCCCTAAATTGAGACAAATCACCAGTAGAACATCCAGGTAAATGTTGAAGAACAAAGGTTGAGGATGACCTATGCGAGCATGCCATAGTTGAGCTATGTGAGTAGTAGTAGATTGAACATTCATAGACTGAGAAGGAGCAATAGCAGGAATAATAGTATGCAACAATTTGTATAAGCCTCCGTGAAGTTTACCAATCTCTATCTCCATCCTCGAGTGAGGGTCCTACATAAGGCATTTAGAATCGGAGAAACTAACAATACAATTAGCATTTGCTGTCATCTTTGGTATAAAGATCAGATTACACTTGAACTGAGGAACACACAACACTTGTTGTAATGTAATGTTATTAGTTAACTGGAGTGTACCACAATGTGTAATAGGTGTACTAGTACCACCTGGTAAATACAAATGAGCTTGCATTGGAACAGGATTAAGAAGCAGATGTAATTGACAAATAATATGATCAGTAGCCCCAGAGTCTAAGATCCAATCAAAAGAATGTGCAAGTGTAGTAGACTATAATGTGTGAACAGTTGACACAGAACAGAACACCTTACCTTGAAAATGAGAAGTAGACGTGCCTGCAAGAGGAGTGCTAGACACATGATGGCTTTGCCAAGGAGTAAGAGATTTAAGGCTGGCCTGAATCATTGAAGCTATTTGCTCACACTGAGAATCAGTGAAACCAGAAGTACCAGAGTCATTAGAAGATACAGAGGAAACAGATTGGGAAGACACCTGAGCAACCTGTTTACCATAATTGGTAGTATCTTTAGAATTAGATTCCTTGTGAGCAGTAGAAGAAGATCGAGGTTTAGGTTTAGGATGCCCAAACAAGCGGTGCCATTCAGGATATCTGTGTAAACAGAAACATTTGTCACGAGTGTGACCATTGAGATGACAAAAATCACAAACCAGAACTGAATCAGTTGCAGATGCAGATTTGCGAGTAGCAGACACAGAAGTGTTACGAGACTTAGTATTGGTACTGTATTTGACATGCATAGCAACATTTTCAGTTGGAACACCTTTAGTATGACAACCTCGTTGTACCTCTTCTTGTAGCAAGAGTGAATAAGCCTGACTAAGACTTGGTAGAGGTTTCATCATCAACAATTGTCCACGCACAGCAGTGAAATGATCACCGAGTCCCATAAGAAACTGACTTAGCTTATGAACTTGCTCATATTCCTCCAATTTGATGAGAAAAGCACATTGACAAGATGTAGACAAGCATGTACATCGAGGCACAGGGGAGAGATCATCCATTTCATCAGTCAGAAAATGAAACTTAGTAAAATAAGCAGTTATTGATATAGATCCTTGAGACAAAGACATTAACTCCTTTTTCAATTGAAAAACCCTAGGTAAATTGCTCTGTGCAAATCTAATAGCCAAATCATCCCAAATAGCCTTCGCCGTAGTCAAGTACACAACACTACTACGAATGTCAGGAGTAATTGAATTCAACAACCAAGACACAACCATATCATTGCAACGTTTCCACAAAGCATACATAGCAGAAGACTTATCAGGTATTAAAATTGAACCATCAATTAGACCTAACTTTAGTTTGGCAGATAAAGCAAGAGTAGCAGCACGACTCCATTGAGCATAGTTATGTTCGGTAAGTAGTTGAGAAATAATCGCATTACCTGGATTGTCTCCGTTTAGAAGAAAGAAAGGATTATTAACATCAATAGTCGTAGATGACGAAGTTGTAGTGTGTGACAATGATGCGCCATGGTAGTTGATGAATTTGCAGATGTAGAATCAGTATGAACAAGATGTGAACTAGCAATAGCGGAATAAGATCGACGAGGCATGAGAAGAGGAGTATGTGAACCCTAGAAGATCGAGATGAAGCTCTGATACCATCTCAGAATATATGCTTACATGTTTTAATAATGAAGAAGAAGGGAGAATGTGTGTATATTTCAAATCTAAAAAAAGTTGTTACAGAATGAGCTGAGAAGCTCTATTTATAGACTTGACTAACTACTACATTTTTACTAACCAACACCTATTGCCACTACTTTGTATTTGACAGCTGTTGATAATCTGCCACATCACTCTCTTTACTAACAATCATCCACGCTCAACCACTGGATTGGTAACATCTCTACTTTCTATCCAACTTTTTTATACCACTGGATTGGTAACATCTCTACTTTCTCTCTCTTTTTTTCATCAAAGATTCCAGATAATGCCAAAAAATTTAGATTTAATGAATGGATTAACATGACTGAATCTGTAAGTTTCTTTTGTTCAAATTAAATATTAGATATGCTGCAAGTTTGTTATCATCTCAAATTTCCCCTATTTAATTATTTTCTCGGGAGAAAGCTTCGTGGATTGAAAATGTCAATAATATGAAGGATGGAGGAAAAACCCTATTCAAGCTTTGCTGTGAATATTATTATCTTTATTGATCAGTGTCTATTGTCTGTTGACTGATACAACACTAATTTGTTCGTAGTTACCTGAGACTTGATTAACTTTTTGTATTTGGATTTCAACAGTTGTAATTGTGATTTTGGATACTGGGGCTTTTTTTTTATCTATGACTCGGTTTGTGATTCGGATCGGTATATCAAGTGGTTTCATGTGGGAAAAGTGACACTTATTACCGGCCAAAAAATTGAACCATAGAAATGCGCAGCCTTAGCAGTTTGTTGGAACAATTTATATTATTTTTTTTTACTTATTATTCTGTCTTGCGTGAATATGTAGATAGCTTTTGCTTATCTTTAGTGCCAACTTATGAACTTTAAGTTTACTTATTTTCCTTCTGATTTGCTATGACTCCGGCTTTTCTTTTTTTCTTTAGCTACTAGGTCGCCTCTATAGGAGTAGTTAACCATTTTACTTTAATTTTGATAATAACTATAACATTGTTATGATTCTGTGTAATTATTCATTTATTCATTGATGAACATTATTTTGTTGATGAACTCGTACCAATCAATCGAGTATTTACACATACGCATATCGATTGAATATGCAATTGATCAAATGCAACTCGAAAACTGATCTTATTATTAAGAATCAAACTGCTTGCTCCCATTGTACATTTGTTCTTTGAAAAGTTATTTTACATGTATAGTTAGAGAATGTATTTCATGTCTCTATATAAATAAAGTGTTATTCGAGGAGTGCGATGAGATAGTCTAGTGATAGTCTAGTGGCATGAACATATTCTTTGGCTCAGAGCTAGAGTTTATGGTGTAATAGTCATTATGTTAAAACTGGGAACCCCATTTCCCTTTCAAAGGCCAGCCAGAGAAGAGATTTTGGCATTTGGTGAGTTTAGGTTAAGAAAATGTCACTTGGAACTAAATCAGCTATCATTTGATTCCTGACAATAAAATTTTTATGATGAGTGCAGGTGAATGGTGTTGGGCTTGCTGAGCAGGCCTAACTCCACATTAGTATGATATTGTCCGCTTTGGGCCGAGCCTGCACGGGTTTGTTTTTGGGTCACTCCCAAAAGGCCTCATACTAATTGGAGTTATCTAGCTGCTTATATTCTAGCAAACTACCCCTCCCACAAACGATGTGGGACAACTCCCAACAATCTCCCCCTTCACACATCGGGCCCGACACCTATCGATTCTGCCTCCTTCAGTGTGACCAGGCTCTCCCTCGACCCATACTGAAAGTCCATCTCGCTATCTGCTCCCCCCAGGCCCATACTGGAAGGCCCGTCTGCCTTTTCCTTGAGCTCATTCTGGGGCAAGCCTATCTGCCTCTTCCTAGGTCACTTCTGAAACCATCTGAGCTTGTTATGGACCGTTTATAACCTGAAGCTCTAATACCAATTGTTGGGCTTGCTGAGCAGGCCTAATTCAATATTAGTATGATATTGTCCGCTTTGGGCCGAGCCTGCACGGGTTAGTTTTTGGGTCACTCTCAAAAGGCCTCATACTAATTGGAGTTATCTGGCTGCTTATATTCAAGCAAACTGCCCCTCCCACAAACGATATAGTACAACTCCTAACAATCTTATTGTTGGGTTTTGTGGAGTCTATTAATTAAGCCCATGAAAATAGACTATTCAGATTCAGATTAGTTTATGGATTAGTCTACTTTTCAGATTTGGACTGTAATTTTGATTTAGGCCTAATTTCTTCTCTTATAAATACTCGTGTAATTGTAAAATCATAACACAAAAAATTGTGAGAGATCAATACAAAATTAGTGCGGCTTGTGGAGTATGAATTTCCGAACCACGTAAATCTTTATCTTGTGTGATTGTCGTTTATTTTCTTGTTCTTGTTTATTCACTTTGGGTTTTGCTTTCGTTGTTGTATACTCAACAACTGGTATCAAGAGCCTAGGTTTTCAGGCGAGTGGGAGCGATGGCAGAAGACGGGAAGGTAAAGATCAACAAATTTGATGGCAAAGATTATGGGTTTTGGAAGATGCAAATTGAGGATTATTTGTATCAGAAAAAACTACATGAACCACTGGAAGAAAAGAAACCAACTGCAATGAAGGATGAAGACTGGAAGCTTTTGGACAGGCACGCTCTGAGGGTTGTCAGGTTGACTTTGGCGAAGAACGTTGCTTACAATATCGTCAAGGAAACGACAACTTATGGCTTGATCAAGGCTTTGTCAAACATGTATGAGAAGCCGTCTGCTTCAAATAAGGTGTATTTGATTCGCTTGTTAGTTGCCACTAGATTAAATGAAGGCGATTCTGTTGCTGATCATGTGGACGAATTTAATTCCATCCTGGCAAGATTGGCATCGGTGGATATTAAATTCGATGATGAAGTACAAGCCTTGTTATTGGCATCCTCATTACCAGGCAGTTGGTCGGGATTTGTCACTACTATAAGTAATTCATCTGGAAGCGGTAAGATGACTTTTGATGGAGTTCGAGATTCGATTCTTGGAGAAAATATTCGTAGGAGAAACTCAGGAGAGTCGTCAGGTTCCTTGTTGAGTGCTGAGAGTAGAGGCAGAAAGTTCGAAAAGGGGCAGAATAAGGGGCGTAGCAGATCGAAGTCACAGAAGAGAGGACAATCCAAAGATCACAAGGATATTGTTTGTTGGAATTTTCAGAAGAAGGGTCACTTCAGGAATCAATGCACGGCTCCCGCGGCTCCAAAAGGAAAGAGTAAAGAGTATAATTCAGCTAACGTAGTTGAAGAAGTGGAGGATGACGATGCTTTGATTTGTTGTGTTGAATGTTTGGTTGAATCATGGGTTATGGACTTTGGTGCATCATTCCATGCCACCCCTTGCAAGGATTTAATGTTAAATTTCAGAGTTGGAAATTTTGGTAAAGTTCGTCTTGCTGATGATGAGACTTTGGATATTGCGGGCATGGGAGATATTAATATCAGAACCTCTTTTGGAACTAGCTGGACGTTGAAAGATGTAAGGTACATTCCAGGACTGAAGAAGATGTTGTTATCTATAGGTCAGTTAGATAAGGAAGGGTATCGAGTTACTTTCGGAGACGGACAGTGGAAGGTTATAAAGGGGAATCTAGTCATTGCTCTTGGAGAGAAAAAGGGGACTTTATACATTGTTGAACAATCTAGCTATGAAGCAAATACAGTTGCTGATGAGATTGAGTCTTCAACTTTGTGGCACGAAAGGCTTGGTCATATGAGTGAAAAAGGTATGAAGCTGTTAACTTCGAAGGGGAAGATTCCAGAGTTGAAGAATGTGGAAGTTGGATTCTGTGAGCCATGTGTTCTTGGAAAGCAGAAACATGTTACTTTTGCAAAATCAGGGAGGACCCCCAAAGCTAAGAAGTTAGAGCTAGTTCATACAGATGTATATGGTCCAACAACAGTTGCGTCGTTGGGTGGATCTCGCTACTATGTCACTTTCATTGATGATTCCACTAGAAAGGTATGGGTTTATTTTTTGAAGAATAAATCAGATGTGTTTGCTACTTTCAAGAAGTGGAAGACTGACGTTGAAAATTAGACCGGTATAAAAGTGAAGAGTTTGATGTCAGATAATGGAGGTGAATACAGTAGTGATGAGTTTAAAAGTTATTGCACGGAATTTGGGATTAGAATGATTAAAACTATTCCAGAGACACCACAATAGAATGGTATTGCAGAGCACATGAATAGAACCTTGAATGATAGGGCCAAGAGTATGAGATTACATGCAGGGTTGCCAAAGATGTTTTGGGCTGATGCAGTTAGCACAGCTGTGTATCTCATAAATAGAGGACCTTTAAGTCCTTTGGGGTTCAAGATTCCTGAAGAAGAGTGGCAGGAAAAAGAGGTAAATCTTTCACACTTGCGAGTTTTTGGTTGTGTTTCTTATGTGCGTAATAAAGATTCCGACAGGGGCAAGCTTGATCCGAAAGCAAAGAAGTGTATCTTTATTGGTTATGGCTCAGATGATATGGGTTACCGTTTTTGGGATGAACTGACTAAGAAGGTCGTTAGAAGTAGAGATGTTACTTTTAATGAGAATGCAGTGTATAAGGATAAGCTTGTAGTCGATTCTGAGTTTACAAAGGAACAACCTAAGAAAGAGGAAGCAGTGCTTGAAGATATTACAGAAATAGATCTTGCAGGAAATATTGGGAGTTCAGAGTATGTTGATAACAGGGTTCCAGTAACTCCACGGACTGAGGTAAGAAAATCTAGCAGAAGTGTGAGGCCACCACAAAGATATTCTCCTTCAGCATATTATATATTATTGACCGAGGACGGGGAGCCTCAGTGTTATTCAGAGGTAGTACAAGTGAATGATTCAGTTCAGTGGAAATCAGCCATGGATGAGGAGATGAGTTCTCTTGAGAAGAATGAGACTTGGTCTTTAACAGAGTTACCAGCAGGAAAGAAGGCTTTACATAATAAGTGGGTGTTCAGGATCAAAGAAGAACATGATGGCAGCAAGAGATACAAGGCAAGGTTAGTAGTCAAGGGTTATCAACAGAAAAAGGGTATTGACTATACCGATATATTTTCTCCCGTTGTTAAGATGACTACAGTTAGAATTGTGCTAAGTATTGTGGCTGCAGAGGAGTTACATCTAGAGCAACTAGATGTTAAGACTGCGTTCTTACATGGTGATCTTGAGGAAGACATCTACATGGTTCAGCCAGAGGGGTTTCAGGTAGCTGGGAAAGAAAACCTTGTTTGCAAGCTTATAAAAAGCTTGTATGGTTTAAAGCAAGCACCGAGACAATGGTACTTGAAGTTTGACAGCTTTATGATGAAGAATGGGTACACGAGGAGTGTTATGGATCATTGTTGTTACTTTAAACAGTTTGATTCATCTTATATCATATTGTTGTTGTATGTTGATGACATATTGATAGCAGGATCAAATATGAGGGAAATCAATAGGTTAAAGAGACAGATGTCTGAGGAGTTTGAGATGAAGGATATGGGTGCAGCAAAACAAATACTTGGTATGTGCATCATAAGGGATAGAACTGAAGGTACTTTAAAATTATCTCAAGAGAATTATGTTGAGAAATTATTACAGAAATTCAGTATCCAGGATGCAAAGACCAGAAGTACACCGTTGGCGAGTCACTTTAATCTCACAAAGAAGCAATCACCTAAAACGGATGAAGGCAAGAAAGATATGGATAAAGTTACTTATGCATCTGCAGTTGGCAGTTTAATGTATGCTATGGTGTGTACAAGGCCAGACATTGCTCATACAGTGGGAGTTGTTAGCAGATTTATATCTAATCCACGAAAAGAGCATTGGGAAGCAGTCAAGTGGTTGTTACGCTACTTGAAAGGCACATCATAGGTTGTACTATGTTTCAGTAAGAAAGATTTTATCTTGGAAGGGTTCTCTGATGCAGATTTGGGTGGATGTTTGGACACAAGAAAAAGTACAACGGGTTATATTTTCACTTTGGGTGGCACCGCAGTTAGTTGGATGTCTCGACTTCAAAAGAGTGTTGCTCTTTCAACCACAGAAGCAGAATATATGGTTATCTCTGAAGCTAGCAAGGAGATGATTTGGTTGAAAAATTTTCTTGAGGAGTTGGGAAAGAAACAGGCGGACAGTGCTTTGTATAGCGATAGTCAGAGTGCTATTCATCTTGCGAAGAATCCCGTGTTTCATGCTAGGACGAAGCATATTCAGCTGAGATATCACTTTACAAGAGAGTTGATAAGCAATGGTACTTTGTCCTTGAAGAAAATCCTTGGTTCAAAGAATCCTGCAGATATGTTGACTAAGGTGGTTACGAATGAAAAGTTAAAGCTTTGCGTAGCGTCAACTGGCCTTCAGAATTGATTGATGAGAAGGCGCTGCACTAGTTAGAGTTATTGATTGAAGAATTGATTTTACTAGACTTACAAGAGTGAAGTGAAGATTGGCCAGACTCCAAGTGGGAGATTGTTGGGTTTTGTGGAGTCTATTAATTAAGCCCATGAAAATAGACTTTTCAGATTCAGATTAGTTTATGGATTAGTCTACTTTTCAGATTTGTACTGTAATTTTGATTTAGGCCTAGTTTCTTCTCTTATAAATACTCGTGTAATTGTAAAATCATAACACAAAAAATTGTGAGAGATCAATACAAAATTAGTGCGGCTTGTGAAGTAGGAATTTCCGAACCACATAAATCTTTATCTTGTGTGATTGTCGTTTATTTTGTTGTTATTGTTTATTCGCTTTGGGTTTTTCTTTCGTTGTTGTATACTCAACAAATGGGGGCATGTAGATGTGGAAGAGGTTGTCAAGCAAGGAAACATCTTGGGATTGCCCCCAAATATGTCAGATGCACATACAATTAATGGCAAACCAGGGCCTCTCTTTCCTTGTTACGTGAAATATTAGTAGGATATGTTAATTAGGTGACACTGCTAAATGAGGAATTTCCAAAGTTACATATTAATCAGTTCCATGTTTGTAGATACCCTTGCCATGGAGGTTGAAAAGGGAAGACATATCTTTTAAGAATCATAAATACAGCCCTCAATGATGAGCTTTTTTTCACAATTGCTGGTCACAATTTGACATTAGTTGAGATGGATGCAATGAACAGATTGAGAAAATTCGAGAGGTTTGTAATAATATCTTTTTTTATGTGAAAATTGATATCAGTTACATATTTGCATTCATGTAAGTTTTAATTATCAATGTTGTTTTTTACTTATTGGTATTACCTATTCAATTTTAGGTTGTTGAGTTACCTATGCTTCACCCTGAGAAGTTTGTTAAGCTTAAAATTGACCCTCCAAGGGGAGTTCTCTGTTATGGTCCTCCTAGAACGGGTAAAACAATTCTAGCTAGGGCTGTAGCCAATAGAACTGATGCGTGCTTTATTCGTTTGATTGGAAGTGAGCTTGTTCAGAAGTATGTTGGTGAGGGTGCTCGCATAATTCACGAGTTGTTTCAGGTTACAAGATGTTTAGTGTCCAAAATCTCTCATACATGTTATTTAGAATACAACTAACACATTTTCTTTTTGGCAGATGGCACGATCAAAGAAGGCTTGTATAGTGTTTTTTGATGAGATAGATGCAATTGGAGGTGCACGATTTGACGATGGTGTGGGCGGAGATAATGAGGTTAAGCGCACAATGCTTGAGATCATAAATCAGCTTGATGGATTTGACGCTCGAGGAAATATTAAAGTTCTGATGACGACAAACAGGTTAAGATCGCATCTCTTAGCCGATGAATTGTACTCGCAAGGTTGGAACCCAAGCATTTTTTCCACTGGGTTAGTCTTTACTAGAGCTAAAAAAATAAAATTGCCAAAACAATAAGAGACCAAATTTGTCACTAATGTCTTCCATATCAAAATCATTACATTAACATCCGTTCTATTTGGATTTTCACTTTTAGTCACTCTCACGATAAATTAAAATGTACAGGGGCTAGTTAATTTTAGGTTACAGCTTGAGTTTTCAGGCTGTAAAGATTGATAAATAAAAAGGAATTGAATAGAAGTAGAATGTATAAAATATAGAATATAGACACAAATAGAATAATTAGTAGAATGAATCAAATGTAAAAATAATCAAAGAAATAGATTAAGAAAAATAGAAACAGTTTATCTCAGCGTAATGATTTAGGTCTTTGCCATTGTAATGTGTAGTTAGGATGTCGATTACCTATTTTTCTGGACTTCTGAACTTGTTTATCTGTAATTGTAACTTGCCAACTGTCAAATGATTTGTTTGTTCCAGGCCTGACACACTTGATCCAGCGTTGCTTCATCCTGGGAGGTTAGATCGTAAAGTTGAGTTTGGCCTACGTGATCTAGAAAGTAGGACGCAAATGTTTAAGATCCATACACGTACTATGAACTGTGAAAGGGACATTCGATTTGAATTTTTAGCTCGTCTTTGTCCAAATTCGACAGGTATGACTTAGTCCTATATGTTTTTCCTTGCTATGTTTTAATTTGTTCTGGATATTTGACTAATTTACAAAGAACTGATGTACTACATAAATTAAACAAAAAGTAGTGGGTTTTTTTTGGTATTAGCAGGCTTTTCAAAATTAGATCTATCTATGATTACATGTTTATAAACTATAAGATAAAGTACAGACATTGTGACCAAGCTTCTATATATTGAATAAAATTACAAACGATGGACCCCTCTAAAGATGCACATGGCATTTAATGGCATGTCTAAATATAGCACATTCTGGAGATGCAAAAACAAAGTCATTGTCCAAGAACAAGCTTGTATATGTATACCCAAAAAAAATTCCGCAAGAGAGGGAGCCTTTCTAAGATAAACCTGACATTTTACCCAAAGAGAAACTAAGAGTTAGAACACAAGTATGAAAGGATTGGCTTGCATTGTTTATATTGAATGAATGATTGTTATCGAGTCTACTTGCAGAAGGTAGGAATATCTTCTTCTTCTTCTTTCACATGTAATTTGTCATGTGAATAATACACGTTTTTGTTCAGGAGCGGATATAAGAAGTGTATGCACAGTGGCTGGTATGTATGCTATTCGAGCAAGAAGGAAAACTGTAACAGAAAAGGATTTCCTTGATATTGTGAACAAAATCATCAAGGGGTATCAGAAGTTTAGTGCCACCACAAAGTATATGGTGTACAATTGAGTGATTACTTTGTTGTACCCCTTTGCGAAGAGGAGCTTTCTTCTTGGGGGGGGGTTAAGCGTGGAAGATTGTTAATCTCTCTTTCGCCTCGCACCTCACACATGTGCTCCGGACACCTTTTATTTATATCCATTTTTTTCTACCAATTTAGTTCTTGGGAAATTTTTCTTGAAAATATTTACAATGATCATGTTATGTGGTGATGCAAGTTTAAACTTAATTTACTTAATGCAGGGTAATATTCCTTTTGGATGCTTCTACGAATTTAGTTTTTTTCTTCATATTAACTTTTTGTGCAACATACTTGTCTGGTAATGGTGTTTTAGGACAAAGATCATATATTTCGTACGATTGGAGAAATTGAGCCGGGAATGAATGGACTATTACTACTAATACATGTGTTGTTTTTCAGACTCAAATCATCTGGGCCAGACAATTCAATGGCCTGGACATTAATCACTATCGAGTCATCGGTGAGGTCCGAAAATCGCTCCGATGAGCAGTTGTTGTGTTCTGTATTTGCTCGACTCCACTCTCTGAGATGTTTCCCATCTTTCTATTAGTCCGTCACCTTCAAGCATTCGTAACACTTCAGACATTTTCGGCTAGCTAGCTGCTCGTTTAACAGTTTTTCATTAACTGTAACAGATTAACACTAAAACTGATGCTTTATGGCTACTGTATTTGTTTTTGCAAAAGGGTGTATTAATCTTTTTAATTATGGATATCATTCGTTATTGATTTATAAATATTGGATCTTGTATCTTTTATTTACATAATTTTTCTATTTAAACTGCAATTTTTTTTGTATAAAAGTTCGGTTTTTCTTTAGCCGAACTGAAAAACTGAAGTGTTTCGGTTCGCTTTGAAAGACAAGTTCGGTTCGATTTTTAAAAGTATGAAAGTTTGGTTTTAGGTTATTTCGGTTTGATTTTTAACCGAACCGACCGTTTGATCAAACCTAGTCTTTCTCAGAGGCTTTGAATAAATAAAATTTACTGATATATCATTATCAGCAGCTAGTATTTCAAAAAATACAATTTATTAGTAGATGAGAGCTGTTGGGTTGGATCAATTATGTTATTTTCTATTTTGGTACTCACAGTTGCCACAGTTGACAGCTTGATTTCAGATTGGTATGTCATTTTAGTAATGCTAAAAATTGCAGAGAGTTCTAATGTATTCTTATGCATGTAACAAAATTTCTCAATTGTTTTTCCTAGGTGAAATACCCGAGAATGGGTATTGCCCCTATGTACATGCCATGTCCCAAACCATTAGTACATGATCAAGGAAACAGGTAAAAAATATTGCTGCCCATTTAAAATACTTACCAGCTTCACGTCCCATTTGCATGGTTCTTTTATATTAAATATGTTGCAAGTATTTTATAAGCATTTCCCTGTCCCTATTGTATGTTGGACAACATAAATATGATCACAGAGTGCCAAATAATCCCTATTATAGCGTGGTGCCCATCTAATTATAGCATACAGAGCGTTCATGTGATAATTGATTCAAAAACAGGTTTACCAGGACTTACCATCTTCCTTGTCAGCATGCACAAAGAAACTTGCAGCAACAATTAGATAGCTCAGAATAAGCATCAAACCTTTAAAATAGTTGGATGTCCCATCCCGCATCAATCAATCGACAACGATTAAGTTGTCTATATTTAATGTATAGTAAAATGCAGACCAAGTGCAAGTCTATCAATTACAAATGCCAAGTCAACCTATTTTGTGCCATAGCTGATGTGAAAAAAACTAAACGTTGACATAAGGTCATCATATGCCATATCATTAGGAGCGCAATCAAATGAATAATCTAGTGTATGTAGCACTGCATGCGCCGGATATATACTCCCAATTGAGAATTGGGTTGGGAAAATAGAAAACACAGGAAAAAACTGTGTGTTTATGGGTGTGTGGGTGTGTGAGAGGGGGGAGATAGATAGAGAAAGAGAGAGGGAGGGGAGACCTGCAACATAAATGCCACAACTAGCACTGTGATGAAGAGCGTAGCAGTCTCAAAAAGTTGAAAATTCAATTCCCATATTGAACCAGCCGACAACCACACAAAATGGAATCTGCATCCATCAAGAGAA
This sequence comes from Apium graveolens, assembly GCF_009905375.1. Taxonomy (NCBI): domain Eukaryota; kingdom Viridiplantae; phylum Streptophyta; class Magnoliopsida; order Apiales; family Apiaceae; genus Apium; species Apium graveolens. Next base: position 100,657,461 of record NC_133656.1, read on the forward strand.
CAATCTTAAATATAACAAATATTACTTTTATCAATAAGCTGCCTCACTGTAATTGATAAATGAAATCATGGTAGAGAAAGATGGAAGCCTCTTGCATTATAAGTACATTAGTTGTTAGTGACTCCCAGTGTTGTCCTATAAGAGGTTTAAGGTTAATATACTACATTGAACCACTAAGACATATTTCACTAATTTCAGGCACTCACAAGTTTGTCCTTGATAGCAAACATGATTGCACTTGCATATTCTGCAGCATTTCCAACAACAGGAAGCAGATGATGGTATACAGGCATATTTCATGAGTCAGATGCTCTCTGAAGAGACAAATAATGCAATTAGACTATCAAGTTCTCACAAACTTTCCACCTGTTATCTCAAATGTAAGCTTGTGAGAAAATAGTAGGACCCAAGGCATAGAATACAGTGAAATATAGTCATGTACATATTCAAACCAAACATAAGTTATAGTGAGCGATATTTCACATTTTTTAGTTCCATATTAGCTTCAAAGAATCCCTGAATATAAATCCATGTAGTCATTTTTCTTGTTACATTTCCCTCCTAAAGAAAAAGATATATATACAAACTGAACCACTTTTAAAAAAAATTAAACAAATATTAAACTCGATACCAAACAAATATAATTCATTCATTCATTTATTTATTTTAATGATTTTTTTTAAAAACCCGTGCTTTGGAACCCGAATAATTTTAGTGAGATAAGGCGGAGTGGGGCTGTTTGATTCCCAAATCCGGTCTGCCCAAACAAAACTCCCAAACACCCATATATATATATATACATCATCTACTCTCTCCATCATCTGACAAATTTAAGGCTTAAAATTGCAGATTATTGGGGTTAAAGCATACATACCATGGTGGTAACAAGAGGGATTAAGGAAGCTGATACCAAGTAATTTTTCCCCCCTTGAACTTTGCTGGTTTTAACGCATAATCAATAAATCTCAACTGACAAGTATTTTCCTTTTAATTTTCGCTAGGAAAAATGGAAAAGCCAATAAGGTCTGTTTATATCGAATTTGCTTTCAGGGGTTATTTTCCATTTTCCAAATTGCTAATTTATTTATATGTTGTTGTTTAAACAGACTGTGGCAACCACATCCATGAAAAAAACAATAAGAAAAACTCTGTTGGCGAGAGAGATGGACGCTTACTCTATGTTCATGTAACTTTTAACCTCCTCTTTTTTTTATTCAAGAAAAGGTATTCACCAAATGTTTTGATTTTATTCCGTTATCTTGTTTGATTATAGGATCACCGACTTTCTAAAACGGTATTACCAGAATCATTCTCAGAATATATGCTTACATGATTTAATAATGAAGAAGAAGAGAGAATGTGTGTATATTTCAGATATAAAAAAAGTTGTTACAGAATGAGCTGAGAAGCTCTATTTATAGACTTGACTAACTACTACATTTTTACTAACCAACACCTATTGCCACTACTTTGTATTTGACAGCTGTTGATAATCTGCCACATCACTCTCTTTACTAACATCCCCTCCCAAGTTGGAAGGAGAAAAGAAATTTGAGACACCCAACTTGGATAAGAGATAAGACAATTGTCCAGATGATAGAGCCCTAGTGAGAAAATCTGCAGGCTGCTCAGAGGAACCAATATGAAACGTTGCAATGAACCCTTGCTCAGTTTCTGACGGACAAAATGGCAATCTATTTCAATATGTTTGGTGCGTTCATGGAAGACCGGGTTCGAGGCTATATACAGAGCTGACTTGTTGTCACAGTGAAGAGCAACAGGCGAAGTAATAGGTTTCCCCAATGTGTTGAGAACAGATGAAATCCATAACAATTCACATGTGGTATCTCCCAAAGCACGATATTCAGCTTCACTGGAAGATTTAGAAACTGTAATCTGCCTTTTACACTTCCAAGAAACTAAAGACGATCCAAGCATAATACAATAGCCAGATAACGAGCATCGAGTGTTTAAGTCGCCACCCCAGTCAGCATCGCAATAAGCCCGGGGTACCAAGTCATTAGAAGCAGGAAAGAATAAGCCCTGACCTGGAGATTGTTTCAAATAACGAACAACTCGATACGCAGCATCCAAGTGATCTTGTAGAGGATTAGCTATAAATTAAGCCAAAATGAGAACAGCATAGCTGAGATCAGGTCGAGTAATCGTTAAATAAATGAGACGACCGACCATCCGACGAAATACTCGAACATTACTAGGACATAGAGGAGATGACTTAGATTGTTGCAGAGTGTGATTCTGTTCAATAGGGATAACAGAAGGTTTAGCTGCCTCAAGGCCAGTATCATTCAAAATATCTAGGCAATATTTGCGTTGGTGAAGATAGATGCCAGAGTCAGACCGAGCAATCTCCAAGCCCAAGAAGTAGTGCATATGACCCAAGTCCTTAATATTGAATTTGGTTTGTAGAAAAGATTGAACTTGAGAAATAAGCTCAGGAGATGATCCATTAATCATTATATCATCAACATAAACGAGTATGGCAACAAACTTACCATCTCTATGAATGGTAAAGAGACTATGATCAACAGGGCACTGCTGAAGACCAAATGCAGACAAAGCATTAGCCAATTTAAGGTACCACATACGAGGAGATTGCTTAAGACCATATAACGACTTAAGGAGTTTGCAAACCCAAGTAGTAGTGGTATCATCAGGATAATCCTTAGCAGTAAATCTGGAAAGTCCAGGTGGTAACCGCATATAAACATCTTCAAGGAGGTCACCGTGTAGAAAAGCATTGGTGACATCCATTTCATGAAGAGGCCAATTATAAGCAGCAGCAAAAGTAAGAAGTATGCGAACAGTAGACATTTTAACCACCGGTGCGAAAGTTTCAAAGTAATCAAGACCCTCAGTTTGAGTAAATCCTTTGGCTACCAGACGGGCCTTGTAACGTTCAACCTCCCCTGTAGCTTTATACTTAATTTTATACAGTCATTTACAGTCTACAATATTTGTATTTGCGGGCATAGGAACTAGTTCCCAAGTGCCATTGTCCTCTAGAGTTTGATTTCGTCTCTCATAGCTTGACACGATACTTCTTGTTTAACAGCTTGAGAATATAGATAGGGCACAAGACCAGTAGTAGCAGTCAGAAATTTGGCATACTGTGGGTTAAAAACATGATAAGACAAGTAGGATTGTAAAGGATAAGTAACATGACTTGCAGTATGAGAATTCCCGTGCAGATGTAGGTGTAGGTACCAGGTCAGACTGACTAACTGCTGGAACTAAAGGAGGAGAAGAAGTATTATCATGAATTAATGTTGATGCAGGTGTAATGGAAGTTACAGTTGGTACATGTAACTCAAGAAATGGAAACTTATCTTCAACAAAATAGACATCTCGAGTAATATAAGTCTTACGAGTATTCAAATCCATCACACGATATCCCTTTTGGCCAAAAGGATACCCGAGAAAAATACAAGAAATTAATTTAGCAGCAAATTTGTCTTTGGGAGGAGAAACTTTTGTCATATAACAGAGACACCCAAACACTCGTAGATCATCATATTTGGGTGGCATGTTAAAGAGCAACTCATGAGGAGACTTGAACTGTAATAACCGAGAAGGAGTGATGTTAATTAGATGAGCAGTTGTAAGAATGCAATCACCCCAAAATAAATCAGGAAGATGAGCCTATAACTTAAGAGATCTGGCCACATTAAGGAGATGCTGATGCTTCCTCTCAGCAACCCCATTTTGCTAAGAGGTATAAGGACGTGATGTTTGTTGAACAATACCCAATGAGAGAAGATGATTACGAAGTTCATTTTTAGTAAATTCAGTACCGTTATCCGAATGAATCACTTTAATTGTAGTATGAAATTGATTTTGAAGATAAGCAATGAATTGTGTCACTAACAACAATACTTGAGTTTTATCCATAATCAAAAACACCCAAGTACACTTAGAGAAATCCTCAACAATTGTTAGAAACATACTATATTTTCCATGAGTACAGGTTTTGTAAGGACCCCAAAGGTCACAATGAACTAGAGAAAAAAAGAGAATTACTTGAGGATGTACTAACAGGAAAAACCAGCCTATTTTGCTTTTCCTAATGACATACAGTACAGTCCCTAAACTGAGATAAATCACCAGTAGAACATCCAAGTAAATGTTGATGAACAAAGGTTGAGGGATGACCTATGCGAGTATGCCATAGTTGAGCTGTGTGAGTAGTAGTAGATTGAACATTCATAGACTGAGAAGGAGCACTAGCAGGAATAATAGTATGCAACAATTTGTATAAGCCTCCATGAAGTTTACCAATCTCTATCTCCATCCTCGAGTGAAGGTCCTGCATAAGGCATTTAGAATCGGGGAGAAACTAACAATACAATTAGCATTTGCTGTCATCTTTGGAATAGAGATCATATTACACTTGAACTAAGGAACACACAACACTTGTTATAATGTAATGTTATTAGTTAACTGGAGTGTACCACAATATATAATAGGTGTACTACTACCATCTGGTAAATACAAATAAGCTTGCATTGGAACATGATTAAGAAGCAGATGTAATTGACAAATAATATGATCAGTAGCCCCAGAGTCTAAGATCCAATCAAAAGAATGTGCAAGTGTAGTAGACTATAATGTGTGAACAGATGACACAGAACAGAACACCTTACCTTGCAAATGAGAAGTAGACGTGCCTGCAAGAGGAGTGCTAGACACATGATGGCTTTGCCAAGGAGTAAGAGATATAAGGCTGGCCTGAATCATTGAAGCTATTTGCTGACACTGAGAATCAGTGAAACCAGAAGTACCAGAGTCACAAGAAGATGCATAGGAAACAGATTGGGAAGACACCTGAGCAACCTGTTTACCATAATTGGTAGTATCTTTAGAATTAGATTCCTTGTGAGCAGTAGAAGAAGATCGAGGTTTAGGTTTAGGATGCCCAAACAAGCGGTGCCAGTCAGGATATCCGTGTAAAGAGAAACATTTGTCACGAGTGTGACCATTGAGATGACAAAAATCACAAACGAGAACTGAATCAGTTGCAGATGCAGATTTGCGAGTAGCAGACACAGAGTTGTTACGAGACTTAGTATTGGTACTGTATTTGACATGCATAGCAACATTTTCAGTTGGAACACCTTGAGTATGACAGCCTCGTTGTACCTCTTCTTGTAGCAAGAGTGAATAAGCCTAACTAAGACTTCGTAGAGGTTTCATCATCAATAATTTTCCACGCACAGCAGTGAAATGATCACCGAGTCCCATAAGAAACTGACTTAGCTTATGAACTTGCTCATATTCCTCCAATTTGATGAGAAAAGCATATTGACAAGATGTAGACAAGCATGTACATCGAGGCACAGGGAAGAGATCATCCATTTCATCTGTCAGAGAACGAAACTTAGTAAAATAAGCAGTTATTGATATAGATCCTTGAGACAAAGACATTAACTCCTTTTTTAATTGAAAAACCCTAGGTAAATTGCTCTGTGCAAATCTAATAGCCAAATCATCCCAAATAGCCTTCGTCGTAGTCAAGTACACAACACTACTACGAATGTCAGGCGTAACTGAATTCAACAACCAAGACACAACCATATCATTGCAACGTTTCCACAAAGCATACATAGCAGAAGACTTATCAGGTATTAAAATTGAACCATCAATTAGACCTAACTTTAGTTTGGCAGATAAAGCAAGAGTAGCAGCAAGACTCCATTGAGCGTAGTTATGTTCAGTAAGTAGTTGAGAAACAATCGCATTACCTGGATTGTCTCCGTTTTGAAGAAAGAAAGGATGATTAACATCAATAGTCGTAGATGACGAAGTTGTAGTGTGTGACGACGATAACGCCATGGTAGTTGATGAATTTGCATATGTAGAATCAGTATGAACAAGATGTGAACTAGCAACAGCGGAATAAAATCGACGAGGCATGAGAAGAGGAGTATGTGAACCCTAGAAGATCGAGATGAAGCTCTGATACCATCTCAAAATATATGCTTACATGTAATAACCCCAATTTTTGGAATTTTTGAATCCCTTATGAATAGTGTTATGCTGAATAAGAAAACTTTTAATGCCACGCTATGTAGGGGTTCTTTTATTGATCTTCTGGGATATTATTAGTACTCTATGTGGTATATAAGTGTATGTAAAGATCGTCAGAATCCAAATTTGAACCTTTTGATTTTTCCCGAGAATCCACCAGATACCGAAAGAATTGAGTATAAGGTAACATGATTGAAAGGATTTAAATTCAAGGATTATAAGAGAGGATCATAAAAGGAATATAATGTATTGAGAAAGGTTAAGGGAACCCAAGTAATAAAATCCCGGGTATGATCCCTCAAACGATAAACGAGAACGAAAGTTAAGCGAACTGTATAACAGATCAGCGGTCATTAGGCAAGCAATTAAGAGTTAATCAAGGAGGTTAGGGATGATGATGTCATCAAACCAACAAGATGACATAGGAAAGGTGACATAAGCATGACATAAGGGAAGGAGGTGTGGTTGATTTATAACCACACAATTTTTTTCATGGTTAAAAATGATTAAAGCAAAACAAAAGTCAACCAACCAAGGCAAATTAAAACAAATCACAAAAAAACACAAAAGCTCTTCCCTTTTCTTCATCAAGCTCTCGGCTTTTCCATGGAAAAGCAAGGGAAATTTTTCAAAACTTAAGCTACACACCTTCATAATTCAAGAGGTTTGTTTCTTTAGCTTCTATAATTCATAACTTAGATGAGCCATAAGTTTAAGCTCAAGATTCCATGATTATCATAGCTAATCAATTCATCAAAGTTCTTGGTGAATAGTGTTTTTCAAGAACTTGAAATTTTGATCTTGTGTTTTTGTTTAGATATAGCTTTGGTAAGGATTTTTAAGGGTGATTCCAAGCTCCCCGGTACTTTTACTCACCAAGGAAGGTATAATCTCATACCCTAGCCCTACCTTTGTATAAATTAGAGTTAGTATGTTTGGTATGGTTCATGAGAGGCATGGTTATTGTGTATTTAGAGATTGTATGGTTTTGTGATGTGTTTGGAGTTGTAAATCTTGTTGATTAGTTAAAGAACTTAAGTAAAACTTTTAGTTCATGTGGGGAAGTAGTATAAATTTGGAAATATTGAGTTGTTGGGGCTGTTGTAGCATTGTATGAATGGAGTTAGGTTGAATGATTGAATTGTGGTTGATTGGTGGTTGATTTGGAGTAGGATAAAAATTGGTAATCGCGTAAACATAGTCGCCATAATGTCCGATTTACTTTAGACTGTTTTTGTTTATAACATCAGGACCTGAGAACTCACTGTTAGGTTTTGACCATTGCTAGGATTAGATAGATCATGTTACGAGCTTCATTTTGATATGTGGTTCGTTTGAATCCGATATACCGTTTAAGAGAAACGACCGTTTTAAGTAACGGCGTTTCGCGAACAAACCGTTACCACTCGACTTACTTTGAAACATAGGTTAAAGACCTTAAATGACTAATTGGGGTATGAAACATTTATGTAGAGTGGATTAGGCAGTTGGGAGGGTACTCGCGAAAGAATCGCCTTAAAACCCTTAATGGTTAATTTATTAAAAATGGTGGAGCCGAGGGTACTCGAGCGACTTAAGTGAATCATTCAGCGCGAAAGCGAACGTTAGGACTCTAAATGGTTAAAGTCTAGTTTCTTAAGCGACCGGGGTTTAATTCCGACTTATGTTGTTGTTCATAGGTTATCGGACCCACTCTAAGCTTATGTCTATCCGGGAACACTCAGGCAAGTTTTCTTCCTGTTATACTGTTGTTGTGATGTATACATATGTATATGCATTATTTTGTGATAGATGCATGATGGTTAATTAGCAAATTCTTGCGATATATTGTAGCATGTGATATGGTATATATGCATGCCTGTTTCGTATTCTTGATACATATATCTGTTGATTCAGTTGATAATACCTATGCTAGAGATAAACAGTAGTTGTGTATACCCTTAGTATAAGGGAACCAAAGGTGGACATTTTTCTAAAACCGGGAGTCGATGCTCCCGAGTATATTATATACATTTATGTATATATATATAGATATAGTTTTCAAAACTATGAATCGAATAAGGTTTATTCGATAACTTTATTTTATTAATGAATATTATTTTGAATATTCATTCGAGGGCTTATGACTCCGTTTATTTTATTAATGAATATTATTTTGAATATTCATTCGAGGACATATGACTCCGCTTATTTATTAAATAATATTCTTTATTTTATTAAAGAATAATGTTTCGATAATCAAACTTATTTTCGATTATTCAAATAAAGATCATACTTTCGTATAAGTATATCTTTGGTTATTTAATATTCATTGCAAGTATAAGTTTTACAACTTCTACTTCAATTATTTTTATAAAGATTATTTTTTATGGGAATATTATTTAAATAATAATATTCAGATGTTTCCTAATATATTGGGACTGATTTATTTTATTAAATCAGCATCACTCCAAACATTCTTAAAAATGTTTTGCGAGTCTTCAAAATGATTTTAAAAGTTAGAGCGGATCCCAAAACTCATTTTTATATTTAAGATCCTCCTTTCGAAGGGGATTTAAATACTCGCTCAAAACCTGAGGGATCCGGCTCTGTGGTGTATTGTATATTCGCAACAAGGTTGCTATTTTGATAAAAGAATTTTTGATTACTTACCCAACACTCGGGAAGTAAAATTCTTGGAACAAGTTAATCCATTAACAGGCATCGCCTGGGAAATATCGGTGAGTTTTCCTTTCCAACTAGATATGACTTCTTGGTGGAGTCATATCAACAAGTTTCTACTTGGGGAAAGGGGGAACGAGCTTTACGTTTCAGAGTCATGGATTTCATCTGAACTAGGAGTGGCGTCAGTGGTCGAGTGGCGCCGGCCCAGCCTTATTATATTGGCCCAAATGGCCCGGAAGTTCCGCTAAGACGGTCCATTCCTTAGGAGTCCAGTGTTCGGTTGACAAGTAAATCCGACAGGTTCTCCTCTACATGTAGAAAATAGTGGGGTTGCACTACTACGACTGATCATCGTAAGTGGTCTTCCTGGCGCGGCAAACTCCCGTAATGAGTTCATCATCCAATTGGATATTTCTGCAACACTACCCAGAGTACTTCGATAGAAAGGCTACGGTTGGGCGATTGTTGAGTGTTGGCGGGTTCAAGTTTTCAAAATGATGTTTGCATCAAATGAAGTATCTCGTAACTTCATTTTATTTTGATGATATTTTAAAGATTGATTCTATACAAGTTTTGTCTTGTAGCTTAATCTATGGGATGAACTATTTATACATTGAACGGTGGTAGTTCAAGTAGTATTTGGAAAAGATATAAGTATATTGGAGTATCTTGTAACTTCATCTTTTAAACTTATATCTAGTTAATGATTGTCTTATGAATGACAAAGATTTTCAGAAAAACGTTGAGACAAGGTTAGATATATGAGATCACCTTGCAACGATATTTTTATACAGTTATAAACTGGAACTCTGTGTATATTATACATGTCAGAAGATTTCAAAGATTGTGAAAAGTATATATGTATATATATACTGAATATTTTGCGACTTGGTCGCGTTAAGATATCAGCTTGGTTCATTTCTTCTTGACCAAGACTTTCATGAGTACTATGAGAATGCTCATATATTGTTAATTATTATACATATTATTTTGGTGGGCTTGTCGCTCACCCTTGCTTTCTTCTTTCATCACACAACATCAGATAGACAAGATGATCAGGACCAAGCTCCCAATTCGCGAGCGGATAGGAAACGTTCCGCAGTTTCTTATAGGCATTGATGTCGCTGTAGCTGAGGTAGGAACTACCAATAGGCTAGGCTTTCAACTTTTGATGTACCAGACTTATGTATCTTTATCAATTGTAATAATGGCAAAGAAATGTAAATTTATTCAGAAACCCTTTTAAGGTGTAATGGCATATAATTTTGGAATAAAATGACTCGTGTTATTTTTGGATATTCATCTCTGAGACTATAATTTGTGGTGTGTGTGTTTATTGTGGGGTCACAGTACAGAGTTGTTGATTGTTTATTAAGATTGGGTGTTATTAAGGGAAATGGAACTCGTGACAACCCGGATCCCCGACCCCGGATTTGGGGGTGTTACAGAAATGGTATCAGAGCTAAGCGTTATAAACCTCAGAGATGATGTGAAGTTAAGATAATAAGTTCATTAAGATAATAAGAACTCTTGCCAAGTTCATAGTCGGGCTACCTAACGTAGTACTAACAGTTAAAACCCTTATGGGAACCCTTATAAATATCGTGATAGGAGCGTAGTTCGTTATCGTATATTGTAGCGGGACTCCGAACCCTGAGGTTGAGGAGCAACAACGCGATGATGTTTTATTAGTTATTGGAGATCAGATTGTGGATCCAATAGAACGTCCTAACACGGGACCGGATGATGTTCATATTGAGGATGTAGCGGTTGAGGATGTTGTCCTAGAAGGGATTATCGCTGAGAAGGATCCTGTGAAGGATCCTGACAAGAATGAATAAAGGACCACTGAGGAATTGATGACCATGGTTAGGGCAACTACCAGAGGTAGGATTGGCCGGTCACTACCAGTGGTTCGTTCAAGTTTATAAAGATAGTAGCCCGTTTAACGCGGCTTACTTATAAGACTGAGAAGTTCGAATGGACAGAGAAATGCGAGAACAGCTTTTAAGAACTGAAGCAAAGATTGGTGACGGCCCCTATGATGGCATTGTCGGATGGAAAAGAAGATTTTGTGATCTGTAGTGACGCTTCGCATAAGGAATTAAGGTGCTTCTTATACAGCACATCAAGGTAATCGTGTACGCGTTAAGACAATTAAGGGAATATAAAATTCGATATCCCCACCCATGAGCTTGGGCTCGTGGCAATAGTTTTGCCCTAAAGATTTGAGGCACTACTTGTATGGAGAGAAGTGAGAGATTTACACAAGCCATAAGTGCTCTAGTGCATTTTCACGTAGAAAGAGCTCAACATACGCCAGAGGAGGCGGTTAGAGCTAATCAAGGATTACGATTATGAGATTCGTTATCATTCAGGGAAAGCCAATGTGGTGGCTGATGCCCTTAGTAAAAAGGAGAGACTCAAGATGATAATGTCTTTGAGAGAGTTTATAAGAGGTTTTGAGAAAATGGAAACAGAAGTGAAGGTAACCGGAGCCGGTACCGAAAAGCTGTTTGAGATTGCAATACAGCCCGAATTATTGGAAAAGAACAGATTGTGCCAGAAAAAGTGATGAATGAAGGCAGAGAGCCAAAAAATAGATAAGAGATTAATACCGAGAAAGATGATAAGGGAATAATGAGGTATTCCTACAGAATTTGGGTTCCAAATGTTCAAGAGCTTAAAGATGAGATCTTAGATGAAAGCTAGTTTGAGGAATAAGATTTAGAGCAAACCCTGAACGTGATAGTCAGGGAGGTCGCCATCAAGATAGAAGGAACCCATAACATGATGAAATGGAAAATGAGGATTTAAAATATGTAGGATGACCCCGATTATGGGGAGGAGGAGGGAATGTTCAGACTAAGGAAACAGAAGTCGAGTAAGGAAAGGAGACCCGAGACGGTACTCCTATACGAAAATTTATGGACCTTTCTAGACAGAACTTAGACTATTATCCCCAACCACCACCTTGAGGAAACAATGCGGTAGGAAATTCTTTCATGACCTATAAGTCGCTAAGCTCTCAGAGTTCCAAGGAACAGGTTGACCCAGTCGAGGCAAGAGCCTGGCTAAAGGAAATATAGGAATCATTTGAGATTCTAAATGATTTACGAATCACAAAAGACTGTTTTTGTCACTTACCCTCCTAAGAGAGAGGCCACCCGCTGGTGAAAGGCCAAGGAAGGCACGGAGCAAGAGATTATAATAAATTGATTTAAGTTCAGTCAATTGTTTTCAGGAAAGTACTTCCCAAGGTTATGGAGATAGTGTAAAAGCTTTAGAGCCAGAACAAAGGCAGACGAGTATGATGAATTATGAATCTAAGTTGTAAAAGTTGTCAAGATTCGTTCTGAGGACACGAATCCAGAATGACGGGATGTTTGAAATCAATGCTTATGTTGTGTTGGTTCATGAAATAATGATAAGAGAAAGGAAAATAAAAAGAAACTGAAGTGGAAAGGAATATAAAGGCAATAGAGTTTGAGGAATGATAAGGGAGTTGGGTATGAGGAAACCCTAAAGACTCGTACCAATAGAAATAGAAAAGTATGTAATCGTCAGGATGAGGGTGATTCACCATGAGTTAAAATTGATGGTTGAAGGCATAAGAGATACATATATTTTATCCCCTGTAAGTTGGGAGGATTCGAGGAAACCCTGAGATAGTTCGAAGGATAAATAATGAGACGCGGATAGACTGAGGAGACAAGGAAGTAAGAAATTAGGAAAATTGGATGAAGGAATTGACCTTTAAGAATGTGAAGTGTAAGACCGGTGGCTTGATACCCAGGAAGGGAGACACCAGGAATGAAAGATATCCCAACATTGAGACGACTGTTGAGATAAATAACAAAAGTAAATAAGGAATTATTAAGAAGAAGTTCACATTGAACACGACCAATATCTTCCAGAACATCCCTGTTATCGTTACCAAATTAGGCAAGAAAAGCGGATAACCGCTGGTATCTTTTGGAGGCCATATTGATTGACCTCATTTTGAATACAGATGTTATTGTGAAATTAGGTATAGACTATCGAGGTGGGAATGATGAATAAGATAATCTATCAAGGATATATAACTTGATTTATCCATGAAAGGATGCAAGTATTTTTTTAAAGGTGGAATTTAGGATAGAACATCGGTAACTTAAAATGAATCCTAAGGGAATGCATAAAGGTTGGCATTTCACCCTTAATAGGGATAGTATGAGTTTTGACAGTATGAATTGGAAAGGATTAAGGTAATAACAACCTGTAAGAATCAGTGGAGAAATTTTTCAGAAGTATATAGACAATGATTCTGGTATTAATAAATGGTATTTTGATATGCCCTGTATCTAGGGAATACAGGAGGAATGATTTAAGGATAACCTTAGAGGTTTTACAAGGAGAAAGGTAATATTCCAGGTTCTCAGAATAGAAATTTTGATAAAGGAAATGTGACGTAAGTATAATAATGTCTGGTGGGCACGTGTTGAACCATAAGAAAGTATAGATCGACCCAATGAGGGTCAAGATTGGTGAAAACAAGAAGGACCCATGATAAGAAATGTCCTAAGTATGATCGAGAGTCAGTCGTGACAATGATTAACCTCTAAAGACTGAGGCAATAACTTATGGAAAAATGGTGATATTTTTTTTTACTCATCAGATTTTAAAGAAAACATCTTCACATAAGCAGTGATTGAAATGTGGTAGAAAATTTATTTGGAGGTGGTTAAAATGACATTGACTATAAGGAAATTTTACAATCAGGAAAGGCCGAAGAGGTGGCCGATACTTTAAAGGTAAGAGGATAATTATAGGCGCTTGTGCCAAAGGAATACAGTGATGTTGGTTAAAGCTGTGAAGATTGTATTATGGTTTAGAAGATTGACATTCCTTCTGATGACTGTGCAATACCCAACCGTAATAGTAGTTGGTAAAGGTTTAATTCGTGTAATCGCCATGAGCGGGCTATCTATCTTAGAAGGAACTATCCTGAAGATAATCCAGGACCATGTTTCAAAAAGGACTAAACGAACCTTTGAGTTAAGTCTTCTATTGAAGGTATATGATTAAGAATGGTATTAACCTGCTATCGTTGCTTTGATTGAAACTCTTCTGCAATTTTATCTGCTTCATGTCATGTAGGTACATCAGGATCTAGAGTGTTCTTCATGAATCATGAATGGTAATTATGTTACCTCCTTAGAAGAATTCGATACGATATGTATGGACTCCGTATGGTTAGCTATTAAGATTTCATGGAAAATGAATGACTACAGTAGGTCAACGGTGGACCATAGTTATGCAGGAATGATTCTACGAGTAATGAGTCGGTTGCAACCGTGAGAGTTGTAGTGTAATGGATATTGAGATTGGGTACCACTAATTGGGTCGTGGTGGTGTATAAGTTATCACTGATAGATTAATTAAGTAGATTATCTACCTATGGAATACTTATTCCTTCTTACCAATAGAGAGTCGTATTACTATACGAGGAAGGTTGCCGTGCAAGCATAGAATTCTGGTAACGATGATGTATAGAATGAGATCCCAGATTCGATTTTCGATGTCGAGGGAGTTTCAAAGGTGATTGTGTATAAGCTCGAGGAAGAGCATGGGTCCATAGAATGATGGACGGTATAACAAAAATATTTAAGCATGTGAAATGCGATGCAATAATACTTGATGTTAATATATATACATATGTTTTGTTCACCTATGACAAACCTCTATAGTTCAGAGGTAGGTTCCAAGCCAGATATTTTGTGGCAGTATATCTTTTTCATATATACAATTCTCTTCAATTCGTTCTTTTCTCTTCTTTTCATTTCATATAAACTGAGAAGAACAACCCTTCCAGAAGGGGAGGTATTGCCGAATGACTATCTATATGTGTGATAGAAGCCGAGTAGGATACCATCTATTGTTTAATTGCTTGTCAAGTACTAAAGGCTGACCACCTTCTGTACTAACTATGCAATGTAACGTGTTCATGATCATAGTTATCTCTCAATAAATTCTTTTACTTCTATATGAAGGACCAAGCTTTCGAAGATGGAGGCAGCTAGAGAGGAAGTGGTACCAAGTATGGTGGTATTCCGATTCTAACGCGTTCGTGATACTAAGGTTGACGTGGTTATTAAAAGGTTATAGAATGCTAACGAGCAAAGGTGTAACCAGTATAATATTAGGAACGGAAGGTAGTAGCGATTACGAACTGGAAAAGAATGGGTATTGAGAAGCAAAAGCTCTAATTGAAAGAGATATGTCCTAAGTCCAATCATGAATGAGGATTTAGGAATAACTTTTATGTAATCTGTTTTAATTTCATTGATATTAATATAAGACTTGTTTTGTTTTTATTACGGGCTCTATCTATTTAAGTGTTTAAATAAGATATACCATAGTTTAGAGTAAAGCTTTTTATGGATTATGATGAGATCATAATAGTGAGACTTAAAAGATGATAACTCTAAATTTGAATAGTTCCCGGTCATAGGATTACTAACTGGTAATTAATAATCCGCAAAGATTGGTACATACTATGCTTGCTCCCTTCAGGAGGATGTCTGTTCTCATAGGCATTTGTGTGGTGACACTATAGCTAGTATGTAGGTTCTTATTATAGAATAAGTTCACTGAACATGACTCGCACAGCTGAACAACTGATGGAGTTCACTCACGTGTCAGCAGTTGTTCACATAGTGATAGTTGTACAAGTATCCTTAGACTTGAGGTCATCATAGTCATCTTGTGTACACTGAACTATGCTTTGGTTTAGTTCTTAATCTCCAGGGACAATTATTAGGGCTCTACTCGGTATAGGAATTTGTACACGAAGATAGTGTATGATCAATAAAGGATCTACCCCTTCCAGTGAAGGAAGAGAATGTTCAAAGCTGATCCACTTATGCTAGTTCAGGAATCTCTGGCCAGAGTGAATGAAATTAGAAAGGAGTTTCTAATTTACATAGAACTGAGCATAGTGAATGGGAAAGCAAATGATTAAATTAGATAGGCTTGACACAAGATCCATGCCTTGTATTTAATCAGGACATTGGAGGGTAGAAGGAGTTAATTGTACGGTAATTATTCACTGACAAGTTCTTGGTATTCTAAGCAGTGAATTCATATTATCCGGATAGTCGCGATATGTTGAGAAGCATCACTCACGATGTAGAATAAATATAATTAATCAGCTAATTATATTTAGTGAATTTTAATATTCATATAAATAATTAATAAAAAGTTTATTATTATTTATTTCTACTACCGGCATAATATTGAACCTACAGGGTCACGCCATAAAAGAATGTTTCCTTTGATGAATAATGAGAGAGAGGGAGAATTATTTTCTAAATAGTTTAGAAAAAGAAATAATGATAAGAATAATTTTAATTATTATTAAAGCATTTTATGAAGATAAAATGTGGGGGTTAAAATATATAAAGATATATTATAAAACCCTAGGAGAGTCCTATAAATAGAATGAGATGGATGGCTCATTTGATAAGATACACAACTTTGGTTTTGTGAAAACCCTAGCCTCCATCTTCTTCTTCTCTCTCTCCCAAAACTCCATTTTTATAAAAGCTTAGTTTTATAAAAAGGTTCATCGAAGAGGATCGTTCTTGGTGGATACCGGTAGAGTGCTTCACACACTGAGGAGCAACTGCTAGCACTCCAATTTTATAAAGCTTCGATTCACGAGGTATGATTTCGATTCCTCAGTTTTTCCCTTTTATATGTTTTTCTATATGTGCGGTATATGGTTTTTACGGAATAATTGTTATTTCACGCTTTCGCTCATCCGTAGATTCCTTCACTAATGCTAAAAGCTATAATAAGAGTCTGTGCAATAGACTTGGAAGAATTTGGAATGATCACTTAACGTGGATTAAGTTATCTCACGTCAATAGATCATATGTCATTAACGAGATGTCGCCTTATGAGATACTTGAGGGAAGACAATGTCGATCTCCCTTATGTTAGGATGAAGTTGTAGGGCGCAAGATGCTCGGACCCGCAGTGGTCCAAAGGACCAAGAATATAATAGATCTAATCAGAGGACGGCTGGGAGTAGCCCAAGATGGACATAAGAAGTATGCTGATTTGATAATGAAAGGACAAAGAGTATGAAGGAGGGAACCTTGTATTGTTAAAAGTATTCCCTTAAAAAGGAATTGATGAGGGTTGGAAAGAAAGGAAAGCTAAGTCCACAAATTATTGGACCCTTGGATATATTAAGACGTATTGGGAAGTTAGCATATGAGCTAGCCCTACCCCCGAACATGTAGCAAGTCATAACGTGTTCCACGTATCCATATTAAAGAAGTATAATTCGGATGCCAGACAAATAGGGGCATATGAGCGCATAGACATGCAACCCGACGTAACCTATATGGAGCAACCAGGAAGGGTTATAGATCGAAAAGGAACAAGTGCTTAGGAGAAGGGTTATCAAACTAAGCAGAGTTTGGTGGTAGGACCACAATATGGGAAAATTTACTCGAGAGTTAGAAAGTGCAATGCTAAGAGAGTATCCCTATTCATTTTCTATCTGACTCCGGGACGGAATCCTTTTAAGGAGGGGAGACTGTAATAACCCCAATTTTTGAAATTTTTGAAACCCTTATGAATAGTGTTATGCTTAATAAGAAAACTTTTCATGCCACACTATGTAGGGGTTCTTTTATTGATCTTATGGGATATTATTAGTATTCTATGTGGTATATAAGTGTATGTAAAGATCGTCAGAATCCAAATTTGAACCTTTTGATTTTTCCCGAGAATCCACCAGATACCGAAAGAATTGAGTATAAGGTAACATGATTGAAAGGATTTAAATTCAAGGATTATAAGAGAGGATCATAAAAGGAATATAATGTATTGAGAAAGGTTAAGGGAACCCAAGTAATAAAATCCCGGGTATGATCCCTCAAACGATAAACGAGAACGAAAGTTAAGCGAACTGTATAACAGATCAGCGGTCATTAGGCAAGCAATTAAGAGTTAATCAAGGAGGTTAGGGATGATGATGTCATCAAACCAACAAGATGACATAGGAAAGGTGACATAAGCATGACATAAGGGAAGGAGGTGTGGTTGATTTATAACCACACAATTTTTTTCATGGTTAAAAATGATTAAAGCAAAACAAAAGTCAACCAACCAAGGCAAATCAAAACAAATCACAAAAAAACACAAAAGCACTTTCCTTTTCTTCATCAAGCTCTCGGCTTTTCCATGGAAAAGCAAGAGAAATTTTTTAAAACTTAAGCTACACACCTTCATAATTCAAGAGGTTTGTTTCTTTAGCTTCTATAATTCATAACTTAGATGAGCCATAAGTTTAAGCTCAAGATTCCATGATTATCATAGCTAATCAATTCATCAAAGTTCTTGGTGAATAGTGTTTTTCAAGAACTTGAAATTTTGATCTTGTGTTTTTGTTTAGATATAGCTTTGGTAAGGATTTTCAAGGGTGATTCCAAGCTCCCCGATACTTTTACTCACCAAGGAAGGTATAATCTCATACCCTAGCCCTACCTTTGTATAAATTAGAGTTAGTATGTTTGGTATGGTTCATGAGAGGCATGGTTATTGAGTATTTAGAGATTGGTTGATTTTGTGATGTATTTGGAGTTGTAAATCTTGTTGATTAGTTAAAGAACTTAAGTAAAGCTTTTAGTTCATGTGTGGAAGTAGTATAAATTTGGAAATATTGAGTTGTTGGGGCTGTTGTAGCATTGTATGAATGGAGTTAGGTTGAATGATTGATTTGTGGTTGATTGGTGGTTGATTTGGAGTAGGATAAAAATTGGTAATCGCGTAAACATAGTCGTCGTAATGTCCGATTTACTTTAGACTGTTTTTGTTTATAACATCAGGACCCGAGAACTCACTGTTAGGTTTTGACCATTGCCATGATTAGATAGTTCATGTTACGAGCTTCATTTTGATATGTGGTTCGTTTGAATCCGATATACCGTTTAGGAGAAACGACTGTTTTAAATAACGGTGTTTCGCGAACGAACCGTTACCACTCGCCTTACTTTGAAATATAGGTTAAAGACCTTAAATGACTAATTGGGGTATGAAACATTTATGTAAAGTGGATTAGGCAGTTGGGAGGGTACTTGCGAAAGAATCGCCTTAAAACCCTTAATGGTTAATTTATTAAAAATGGTGGAGCCGAGGGTACTCGAGCGACTTAAGTGAATCGTTCAGCGCGAAAGCGAACGTTAGGACTCTAAATGGTTAAAGTCTAGTTTCTTAAGCGACCGGGGTTTAATTCCGACTTATGTTATTATTCATAGGTTATCGGATCCACTCTAAGCTTATGTCTATCCGGGAACACTCAGGCAAATTTTTTACCCGTTATACTGTTGTTGTGATGTATACATATGTATATGCATTATCTTGTGATAGATGCATGATGGTTAATTAGCAAATTCTTGCGATATATTATAGCATGTGATATGGTATATATGCATGCCTGTTTCGTATTCTTGATACATATATCTGTTGATTCAGTTGATAATACCTATGCTAGAGATAAGCAGTAGTTGTGTATACCCTTAGTATAAGGGAGCCAAAGGTGGACATTTTCCTAAAACCGGGAGTCGATGCTCCCGAGTATATTATATATATTTATGTATATATATATAGATATAGTTTTCAAAACTTTGAATCGAATAAGGGTTATTCGATAACTTTATTTTATTAATGAATATTATTTTGAATATTCATTCGAGGGCTTATGACTCCATTTATTTTATTAATGAATATTATTTTGAATATTCATTCGAGGACTTATGACTCCGCTTATTTATTAAATAATATTCTTTATTTTATTAAAGAATAATATTTCGATAATCAAACTTATTTTCGATTATTCAAATAAAGATCATATTTTCGTGTAAGTATATCTTTGGTTATTTAATATTCATTGCAAGTATAAGTTTTACAACTTCTACTTCAATTATTTTTATAAAGATTATTCTTTATGGAAATATTATTTAAATAATAATATTCAGATATTTCCTAATATATTGGGACTGATTTATTTTATTAAATCAGCATCACTCCAAACATTCTTAAAAATGTTTTGTGAGTCTTCAAAATGATTTTAAAAGTTAGAGCGGATCCCAAAACTCATTTTTATATTTAAGATCCTCCTTTCGAAGGGGATTTAAATACTCGCTCAAAACCTGAGGGATCCGGCTCTGTGGTGTATTGTATATTCGCAACAAGGTTGCTATTTTGATAAAAGAATTTTTGATTACTTACCCAACACTCGGGAAGTAAAATTCTTGGAACAAGTTAATCCATTAACAGGAATCACCTCGGAAATATCGGTGAGTTCTCCTTTCCAACTAGATACGACTTCTTAGTGGAGCCGTATCAACAAGTTTCTACTTGGGGAAAGGGGGAACGAGCTTTACGTTTCAGAGTCATGGATTTCATCTGAACTAGGAGTGGCGTAAGTGGTCGAGTGGCGCCGGCCCAGCCTTATTATATTGGCCCAAATGGCCCGGAAGTTCCGCTAAGACGATCCATTCCTTAGGAGTCCAGTGTTCGGTTGACAAGTAAATCCGACAGGTTCTCCTCTACATGTAGAAAATGGTGGGGTTGCACTACTACGACTGATCATCGTAAGTGGTCTTCCTAGCACGGCAAACTCCCGTAATGAGTTCATCATCCAATTGGATATTTCTGCAACACTACCCAGAGTACTTCGATAGAAAGGCTACGGTTGGGCGATTGTTGAGTGTTGGCAGGGTCAAGTTTTCAAAATGATGTTTGCATCAAATGAAGTATCTCGTAACTTCATTTTATTTTGATGATATTTTAAAGATTGATTCTATACAAGTTTTGTCTTGTAGCTTAATCTATGGGATGAACTATTTATACATTGAACGGTGGTAGTTCAAGTAGTATCGGAAAAGATATAAGTATATTGGAGTATCTTGTAACTTCATCTTTTAAACTTATATCTAGTTAATGATTGTCTTATGAATGACAAAGATTTTCAGAAAAACGTTGAGACAAGGTTAGATATATGAGATCACCTTGCAACGATATTTTTATACAGTTATAAACTGGAACTCTGTGTATATTATACATGTCAGAAGATTTCAAAGATTGTGAAAAGTATATATGTATATATATACTGAATATTTTGCGACTTGGTCGCGTTAAGATATCAGCTTGGTTCATTTCTTCTTGACCAACACTTTCATGAGTACTATGAGAATGCTCATATATTGTTCATTATTATACATATTATTTCGGTGGGCTTGTTGCTCACCCTTGCTTTCTTCTTTCATCACACAACATCAGATAGACAAGATGATCAGGACCAAGCTCCCAATTCGCGAGCGGATAGGAAACGTTCCGCAGTTTCCTATAGGCGTCGATGTCGCTGTAGCTGAGGTAGGAACTACCAATAGGCTAGGCTTTCAACTTTTGATGTACCAGACTTATGTATCTTTATCAATTGTAATAATGGCAAAGAAATATAAATTTATTCAGAAACCCTTTTAAGGTGTAATGGCTTATAATTTTGGAATAAAATGACTCGTGTTATTTTTGGATATTCATCTCTGAGACTATAACTTGTGGTGTGTGTGTTTATTGTGGGGTCACAGTACAGAGTAGTTGATTGTTTATTAAGATTGGGTGTTATTAAGGGAAATGGAACTCGTGACTACCCGGATCCCCGACCCCGGATTTGGGGGTGTTACATTACATGTTTTAATAATGAAGAAGAAGAGAGAATGTGTGTATATTTCAGATCAAAAAATGTTGTTACAGAATGAGCTGAGAAGCTCTATTTATAGACTTGACTAACTACTACATTTTTACTAACTAACACCTATTGCCACTACTTTGTATTTGACAGCTGTTGATAATCTGCCACATCACTCTCTTTACTAACAATCATCCACGCTCAACCACTGGATTGGTAACATCTCTACTTTCTATCCAACTTTTTTATACCACTGGATTGGTAACATCTCTACTTTCTCTCTCCTTTTTTCATCAAAGATTCCAGATGATGCCGAAAAATCTAGATTTAATGAATGGATTAACATGACTAAATCTGTAAGTTTCTTTTGTTCAAATTAAATATTAGATATGCTGCAAGTTTGTTATCATCTCAAATTTCCCCTATTTAATTATTTTCTCAGGAGAAAGCTTCGTGGATTGAAAATGTCAATAATATGAAGGCTGGAGGAAAAACCCTATTCCAGCTTCGCTGTGAATATTATTATCTTTATTGATCAGTGTCTATTGTCTGTTGACTGATACAACACTAATTTGTTTGTAGTTACCTGAGACTTGATTAACTTTTTGTATTTGGATTTCAACAGTTGTAATTGTGATTTTGGATACTGGGGCTTTTTTTTATCTATGACTCGGTTTGTGATTCGGATCGGTTTATCAAGTGGTTTCATGTGGGAAAAGTGACACTTATTACCGGCCGAAAAATTGAGTCATAGAAATGCGCAGCCTTAGCAGTTTGTTGGAACAATTTATATTATTTGTTTTTACATATTATTTTGTCTTGCGTGAATATGTAGATAGCTTTTGCTTATCTTTAGTGCCAACTTATGAACTTTAAGTTTACTTGTTTTCCTTCTGATTTGCTATGACTCCGGCTTTTCTTTTTTTCTTTAGCTACTAGCTCGCCTCTATAGGAGTAGTTAACCATTTTACTTTAATTTTGATAATAACTATAACAATGTTATGATTATGTGTAATTATTCATTTATTCATTGTTGAACCTTATTTTGTTGATGAACTCGTACCAATCAATCGAGTATTTACACATACGCATATTGATTGAATATGCAATTGATCAAATGCAACTCGAAAACTGATCTTATTATTAAGAATCAAACTGCTTGCTCCCATTGTACATTTGTTCTTTGAAAAGTTATTTTACATGTATAGTTAGTGAATGTATTTCATGTCTCTATATAAATAAAGTGTTATTCGAGGAGTGCGATGAGATAGTCTAGTGATAGTCTAGTGGCATGAACATATTCTTTGGCTCAGAGCTACAGTTTATGGTGCAATAGTCATTATGTTAAAACTGGGTTCCCATTTCCCTTTCAAAGGCCAGCCAGAGAAGAGATTTTGGCATTTGGTGAGTTTAGGTTAAAAAAATGTCACTTGAAACTAAATCAGCTATCATTTGATTCCTGACAATAAAATTTTTGTGATGAGTGTAGGTGAATGGTGTTGGGCTTGCTGAACAGGCCTAACTCCACATTAGTATGATATTGTCCGCTTTGGGCCGAGCCTGCACGAGTTTGTTTTTGGGTCACTCCCAAAAGGCCTCATACTAATTGGAGTTATATGGCTGCTTATATTCTAGCAAACTGCCCCTCCCACAAACGATGTGGGACAACTCCTAACAATCTCCCCCTTCACACATCGGGCCCGACACCTGTCGATTCTGCCTCCTTCAGTGTGACCAGGCTCCCCCTCGACCCATACTGAAAGTCCATCTGGCTATCTGCTCCCCTCAGGCCCATAGTGGAAGGCCCGTCTACCTTTTCCTTGAGCTCATTCTGGGGCAAGCCTATCTGCCTCTTCCTAGGTCACTTCCGAAGCCATCTGAGATTGTTATAGACCGTTTATAACCTGAAGCTCTGATACCAATTGTTTGGCTTGCTGAGCAGGCCTAACTCCACATTAGTATGATATTGTCCGCTTTGGGCCGAGCCTGCACGGGTTTGTTTTTGAGTCACTCCCAAAAGTCCTCATACTAATTGGAGTTATCTGGCTGCTTATATTCTAGCAAACTGCCCCTCCCACAAATGATGTGGGACAACTCCTAACAATCTTGTTGTTGGGTTTTGTGGAGTCTATTAATTAAGCCCATGAAAATAGACTATTCAGATTCAGATTAGTTTATGGATTAGTCTACTTTTCAGATTTGAACTGTAATTTTGATTTAGGCCTAGTTTCTTCTCTTATAAATACTCGTGTAATTGTAAAATCATAACACAAAAAATTGTGAGAGATCAATACAAAATTAGTACGGCTTGTGGAGTAGGAATTTCCGAACCACGTAAATCTTTATCTTGTGTGATTGTCATTTATTTTCTTGTTCTTGTTTATTCGCTTTGGGTTTTGCTTTCGTTGTTGTATACTCAACAACTGGTATCAAGAGCCTAGGTTTTCAGGCGAGTGGGAGCGATGGCAGAAGACGGGAAGGTAAAGATCGATAAATTTGATGGCAAAGATTATGGGATTTGGAAGATGCAAATTGAGGATTATTTGTATCATAAAAAACTACATGAACCGCTGGAAGAGAAGAAACCAACTGTAATGAAGGATGAAGATTGGAAGCTTTTGGACAGGCAGGCTCTGGGGGTTGTCAGGTTGACTTTGGCGAAGAACGTTGCTTACAATATCGTCAAGGAAATGACAACTTATGGTTCGATCAAGGCTTTGTCAAACATGTATGAGAAGCCGTCTGCTTCAAATAAGGTGTATTTGATTCGCTTGTTAGTTGCCACTAGATTGAATGAAGGCGATTGTGTTGCTGATCATGTGAACGAATTTAATTCCATCCTGGCAAGATTGGCATCGGTGGATATTAAATTTGATGATGAAGTACAAGCCTTGTTATTGGCATCCTTATTACCAGACAGTTGGTCGGGATTTGTCACTGCTATAAGTAATTCATCTGGAAGCGTTAAGATGACTTTTGATGGAGTTCGAGATTCGATTCTTGGAGAAGATATTCGTAGGAGAAACTCAGGAGAGTCGTCAGGTTCCTTGTTGAGTGCTGAGAGTAGAGGCAGAAAGTTCGAAAAGGGGCAGAATAAGGGGCGTAGCAGATCGAAGTCACAGAATAGAGGACAATCCAAAGATCGCAAGGATATTGTTTGTTGGAATTGTCAGAAGAAGGGTCACTTCAGGAATCAGTGCACGGCTCCCGCGGCTCCAAAAGGAAAGAGTAAAGAGGATAATTCAGCTAACGTAGTTGAAGAAGTGGAGGATGATGATGCTTTGATTTGTTGTGTTGAATGTTCGGTTGAATCATGGGTTATGGATTTTGGTGCATCATTCCATGCTACCCCTTGCAAGGATTTAATGTTAAATTTCAGAGTTGGAAATTTTTGTAAAGTTCGTCTTGCTGATGATGAGACTTTGGATATCGCGGGCATGGGAGATATTAATATCAGAACCTCTTTTGGAACTAGCTGGACGTTGAAAGATGCAAGGTACATTCCTGGACTGTAGAAGATGTTGTTATCTGTGGGTCAGTTAGATAAGGAAGGGTATCGAGTTACTTTCGGAGACGGGCAGTGGAAGGTTATAAAGGGGAATCTAGTCATTGCTCGTGGAGAGAAAAAGGGGACTTTATACATTGTTGAACAATCTAGCTATGAAGCAAATACAGTTGCTGATGAGATTGAGTCTTCAACTTTGTGGCACATAAGGCTTGGTCATATGAGTGAAAAAGGTATGAAGCTGTTAACTTCGAAGGGGAAGATTCCAGAGTTGAAGAATATGGAAGTTGGATTCTGTGAGCCATGTGTTCTTGGAAAGCAGAAACGTGTTACTTTTGCAAAATCAGGGAGGACCCCCAAAGCTAAGAAGTTAGAGCTAGTTCATACAGATGTATATGGTCCAACAACAGTTGCGTCGTTGGGTGGATCTCGCTACTATGTCACTTTCATTGATGATTCCACTAGAAAGGTATGGGTTTATTTTTTGAAGAATAAATCAGATGTGTTTGCTACTTTCAAGAAGTGGAAGACTGAAGTTGAAAATCAGACCGGTTTAAAAGTGAAGAGTTTGATGTCAGATAATGGAGGTGAATACAGTAGTGATGAGTTTAAAAGTTATTGCACGGAATTTGGGATTAGAATGATTAAAACTATTCCAGAGACACCACAACAGAATGGTGTTGCAGAGCGCATGAATAGAACCTTGAATGAGAGGGCAAAGAGTATGAGATTACATACAGAGTTTCCAAAGATGTTTTGGCCTGATGCAGTTAGCACAGCTGCGTATCTCATAAATAGAGGACCTTCAAGTCCTTTGGGGTTCAAGATTCCTGAAGAAGAGTGGCAGGAAAAAGAGGTAAATCTTTCACACTTGCGAGTTTTTGGTTGTGTTTCTTATGTGCGTGTTAAAGATTCCGACAGGGACAAGCTTAATCCGAAAGCAAAGAAGTGTATCTTTATTGGTTATGGCTCAGATGATATGGGTTACCATTTTTGGGATGAACTGACTAAGAAGGTCGTTAAAAGTAGAGATGTTACTTTTAATGAGAATGCAGTGTATAAGGATAAGCTTGTAGTCGATTCTGAGTTTACAAAGGAACAACCTGAGAAAGAGGAAGCAGTGCTTGAAAATATTACAGAAAGAGATCTTGCAGGAAAGAATGGGAGTTTGGAGTATGTTGATAACAGGGTTCCAGTAACTCCACAGACTGAGGTAAGAAAATCTAGCAGAAGTGTGAGCCCACCACAAAGATATTCTCCTTCAGCATATTATATGTTATTGACCGAGGATGGGGAGCCTCAGTGTTATTCAGAGGCAGTACAAGTGAATGATTCAGTTCAGTGGAAATCAGCCATGGATGAGGAGATGAGTTCTCTTGAGAAGAATGAGACTTGGTCTTTAATAGAGTTACCAGCAGGAAAGAAGGCTTTACATAATAAGTGGGTGTTCAGGATCAAAGAAGAACATGATGGCAGCAAGAGATACAAGGCAAGGTTAGTAGTCAAGGGTTATCAATAGAAAAAGGGTATTGACTATACCGATATATTTTCTCCCGTTGTTAAGATGACTACAGTTAGAATTGTGCTAAGTATTGTGGCTGCAGAGGAGTTACATCTAGAGCAACTAGATGTTAAGACTGCGTTCTTACATGGTGACCTTGAGGAAGACATCTACATGGTTCAGCCAGAGGGATTTCAGGTAGCTGGGAAAGAAAACCTTGTTTGCAAGCTTATAAAAAGCTTGTATGGTTTAAATCAAGCACCGAGACAATGGTACTTGAAGTTTGACAGCTTTATGATGAAGAATGGGTACACGAGGAGTGTTATGGATCATTGTTGTTACTTTAAACAGTTTGATTCATCTTATATCATATTGTTGTTGTATGTTGATGACATATTGATAGCAGGATCAAATATGAGGGAAATCAACAGGTTAAAGAGACAGATGTCTGAGGAGTTTGAGATGAAGGATATGGGTGCAGCAAAACAAATACTTGGTATGAGCATCATAAGGGATAGAACTGAAGGTACTTTAAAATTATCTCAAGATAATTATGTTGAGAAATTGTTACAGAAATTCAGTGTCCAGGATGCAAAGACCAGAAGTACACCGTTGGTGAGTCACTTTAATCTCACAAAGAAGCAATCACCTAAAATGGATGAAGGCAAGAAAGATATGGCTAAAGTTCCTTATGCATCTGCAGTTGGCAGTTTAATGTATGCTATGGTGTGTACAAGGCCAGATATTGCTCATGCAGTAGGAGTTGTTAGCAGATTTATGTCTAATCCAGGAAGAGAGCATTGGGAAGCAGTCAAGTGGTTGTTACGCTACTTGAAAGGCACATCCAAGGTTGCACTATGTTTCAGTAAGAAAGATGTTATCTTGGAAGGGTTCTCTGATGCAGATTTGGGTGGATGTTTGGACACAAGAAAAAGTACAACGGGTTATATTTTCACTTTGGGTGGCACCGCAGTTAGTTGGATGTCTCGACTTCAAAAGAGTGTTGCTCTTTCAACCACAGAAGCAGAATATATGGATATCTCTGAAGCTAGCAAGGAGATGATTTGGTTGAAAAATTTTCTTGAGGAGTTGGGAAAGAAACAGGCGGACAGTGCTTTGTATAGCGACAGTCAGAGTGCTATTCATCTTGCGAAGAATCCCGTGTTTCATGCTAGGACGAAGCATATTCAACTGAGATATCACTTTATAAGAGAGTTGATAAGCAATGGTACTTTATCCTTGAAGAAAATCCTTGGTTCAAAGAATCCTGCAGATATGTTGACTAAGGTGGTTACGAATGAAAAGTTGAAGCTTTGCGTAGCTTCAACTGGCCTTCAGAATTGATTGATGAGAAGGCGCTGCACTAGTTAAAGTTATTGATTGAAGAATTGATTTTACTAGACTTACAAGAGTGAAGTGAAGATTTGCCAGACTCCAAGTGGGAGATTGTTGGGTTTTGTGGAGTCTATTAATTAAGCCCATGAAAATAGACTTTTCAGATTCAGATTAGTTTATGGATTAGTCTACTTTTCATATTTGGACTGTAATTTTGATTTAGGCCTAGTTTCTTCTCTTATAAATACTCATGTAATTGTAAAATCATAACACAAAAAATTGTGAGAGATCAATACAAAATTAGTGCGGCTTATAGAGTAGGAATTTCTGAACCACGTAAATCTTTATCTTGTGTGATTGTCGTTTATTTTCTTGTTCTTGTTTATTCGCTTTGGGTTTTGATTTCGTTGTTGTATACTCAACAAATGGGGGCATGTAGATGTGGAAGAAGTTGTCAAGCAAGGAAACATCTTGGGATTGCCCCCAAATATGTCATATGCACATACAATTAATGGAAAACCAGGGCCTCTCTTTCCTTGTTACGTGAAACATTAGTAGGATATGTTAATTAGGTGACACTGCTAAATGAGGAATTTCCAAAGTTACATATTAATCAGTTCCATGTTTGCAGATACCCTTGCCATGGAGGTTGAAAAGGGAAGACATATCTTTTAAGAATCATAAATACAGCCCTCAATGATGAGCTTTTTTTTTCGCAATTGCTGGTCATAATTTGACATTAGTTGAGATGGATGCAATGAACAGATTGAGAAAATTCGAGAGTTTTGTAATAATATCTTTTTTTATATGAAAATTGATATCAGTTACATATTTGCATTCATGTAAGTTTTAGTTATCAATGTTGTTTTTTACTTATTGGTATTACCTATTCAATTTTAGGTTGTTGAGTTACCTATGCTTCACCCTGAGAAGTTTGTTAAGCTTGGAATTGACCCTCCAAGGGGAGTTCTCTTTTATGGTCCTCCTGGAACGGGTAAAACACTTCTAGCTAGGGTTGTAGCCAATAGAACTGATGCGTACTTTATTCGTTTGATTGGAAGTGAGCTTGTTCAGAAGTATGTTGGTGAGGGTGCTCGCATAATTCGCGAGTTGTTTCAGGTTACAAGATGTCAAGATGTTTAGTGTCCAAAATCTCTCGTACATGTTATTTAGAATACAACTAATACATGTTCTTTTTAGCAGATGGCACGATCAAAGAAGGCTTGCATAGTGTTTTTTGATGAGATAGATGCAATTGGAGGTGCACGATTTGACGATGGTGTGGGCGGAGATAATGAGGTTAAGCGCACAATGCTTGAGATCATAAATCAGCTTGATGGATTTGACGCTCGAGGAAATATTAAAGTTCTGATGACGACAAACAGGTTAAGATCGCATCTCTTGTATATAGCCGATGAATTGTATTCGCAAGGTTGGAACCCAGGCATTTTTTTCCACTGGGTTGGTCTTTCCTAGAGCTAAAAAAAATAAAATTGCCAAAACAATAAGAGACCAACTTTGTCACTAATGTCTTCCACATCAAACTCATTACATTAACATCCGTTGTGTTTGGATTTTCACTTTTAGTCACTCTCACGATAAATTAAAATGTACAGGGGCTAGTTAATTTTAGGTTACTGCTTGAGTTTTCAGGCTGTAAAGATTTATAAATAAAAAGGAATTGAATAGAAGTAGAATGTATAAAATATAGAATATAGACACAAATAGAATAATTAGTAGAATGAATCAAATGTAAAAATAATCAAAGAAATAGATTAAGAAAAATAGAAACAGTTTATCTCAGCATAATGATTTAGGTCTTTGCCATTGTAATGTGTAGTTAGGATGTCGATTACCTATTTTTCTGGACTTCTGAACTGGTTTATCTGTAATTGTAACTTGCCAACTGTCTGATGATTTGTTTTTTCCAGGCCTGACACACTTGATCCAGCGTTGCTTCGTCCTGGGAGGTTAGATCGTAAAGTTGAGTTTGGCCTACCTAATCTAGAAATTAGGACGCAAATGTTTAAGATCCATACACGTACTATGAACTGCGAAAGGGACATTTGATTTGAATTCTTAGCTCGTCTTTGTCCAAATTCGACAGCTATGAATTCGTCCTATATGCTTTTCCTTGCTATGTTTTAATTTGTTCTGGATATTTGACTAATTTGCAAAGAACTGATGTACTACATAAATTAAACAAAAAGTAGTGGGTTTTTTTTGTATTAGCAGGCTTTTCAAAATTAGATCTATCTATGATTACACGTTTATAAACTATAAGATACAGTACAGACATTGTGACCAAGCTTCTATATATTGAATAAAATTACAAACGATGGACCCCTCTAAAGATGCACATGGCATTTAGTGGCATGTCTAAATATAGCACATTCTGGATATGCAAAAACAAAGTCATTGTCCAAGAACAAGCTTGTATATGTATACCCAAAAAAAATTCCGCAAGAGAGGGAGCCTTTCTAAGATAAACCTGACATTTTACCCAAAGAGAAACAAAGAGTTAGAACACAAGTATGAAAGGGTTGGCTTGCATTGTTTATATTGAATGAATGATTGTTATCGAGTCTGCTTGCAGAAGGTAGGAATATCTTCTTCTTCTTTTTTCACATGTAATTTGTCATGTGAATAATACATGTTTTTGTTCAGGAGTGGATATAAGAAGTGTATGCACAGCGGCTGGTATGTATGCAATTCGAGCAAGAAGGAAAACTGTAACAGAAAAGGATTTCCTTGATGTTGTGAACAAAGTCATCAAGGGGTATCAGAAGTTTATTGCCACCACCAAGTATATGGTGTAAAATTGAGTGATTACTTTGTTGTACCCCTTTGCGAAGAGGAGCTTTCTTCTTGGGGGGGTTAAGCGTGGAAGATTGCTATTCTCTCTTTCACCTCGCACCTCACACATGTGCTCCGGACACCTTTTATTTATATCCGTTTTTTTCTGCCAATTTAGTTCTTGGGAAATTTTTCTTGAAAATATTTACAATGATCATGTTATGTGGTAATGCAAGTTTAAACTTAATCTACTTAATGCAAGGTAATATTCCTTTTGGATGCTTCTACGAATTTAGTTTTTATCTTCATATTAACTTTTTGTGCAACATACTTGTCTGGTAATGGTGTTTTAGGACAAAGATCATATATTTCGTACGATTGGAGAGATTGAGCCGGGAATGAATGGACTATTACTACTAATACATGTGTTGTTTTTCAGACTCAAATCATCTGGGGCCAGACAATTCAATGGCCTGGACATTAATCACTATCAAGTCGTCGGTGAGGTCCAAAAATTGCTCCGATGAGCAGTTGTTGTGTTCTGTATTTGCTCGACTCCACTCTCTGAGATGTTTCCCATCTTTCTATTAGTCCGTCACCTTCAAGCATTCGTAACACTTCAGACATTTTCTGCAAGCTAGCTGCTCATTTAACAGTTTTTTCATTAACTGTAACAGATTAACACTAAAACTGATGCTTTATGGCTACTGTATTTGTTTTTACAAAAGGGTGTATTAATCTTTTTAATTATGGATATCAATCATTATTGATTTATAAATATTGGATCTCGTATCTTTTATTTACGTATTTTTTCTATTTAAACTGCAATTGTTTTTGTATAAAAGTTCGGTTTTTCTTTAGCCGAACTGAAAAACTGAAGTGTTTAGGTTCGCTTTGAAAGACAAGTTCGGTTCGATTTTTAAAAGTATGAAAGTTTGATTTTAGGTTATTTCGGTTTGATTTTTAGCCGAACCGACCGTTTGTTCAACCCTAGTCTTTCTCAGAGGCTTTGAATAAATAAAATTTACTGATATATCATTATCAGCAGCTAGTATTTCCAAAAATACAATTTATTAGTAGATGAGAGCTGTTGGGTTGGATCAATTATGTTATTTTCTATTTTGGTACTCACAATTGCCACAGTTGACAGCTTGATTTCAGATTGGTATGTCATTTTAGTAATGCTAAAAATTGCAGAGAGCTCTAATGTATTCTTATGCATGTAACAAAATTTCTCAATTATTTTTCCTAGGTGAAATACCCGAGAATGGGTATTGCCCCTATGTACATGCCATGTCCCAAACCATTAGTACATGATCAAGGAAACAGGTAAAAAATATTGCTGCCCATTTAAAATACTTGCCAGCTTCACGTCCCATTTGCATGGTTCTTTTATATTAAATATGTTACAAGTATTTTATAAGCATTTCCCTGTCCCTATTGTATGTTGGACAACATAAATATGATCACAGAGTGCCAAATAATCCCTATTATAGCGTGGTGCCCATCTAATTATAGCATACAGAGCATTCATGTGATAATTGATTCAAAAACAGGTTTACCAGGACTTACCATCTGCCTTGTCAGCATGCACAAAGAAACTTGCAGCAACAATTAGATAGCTCAGAATAAGCATCAAACCTTTAAAATAGTTGGACGTCCCATCCCGCATCAATCAATCGACAACAATTAAGTTTTCTATATTTCATGTATAGTAAAATGCAGACCAAGTGCAAGTCTATCCATTACAATTGCCAAGTCAACCTATTCTGTGCAATAGCTGATGTGAAAAAAACTAAATGTTGACATAAGGTCATCATATGCCATATCATTATAAGTGCAATCAAATGAATAATCTAGTGTATGTAGCACTCCATGCGCTGGATATATACTCCCAACTGAGAATTGGGTTGGGAAAATAGAAAACACAGGAAAAAACTGTGTGTTTATGGGTGTGTGGGTGTGTGAGAGGGGGGGAGAGATAGATAGAGAGAGGGAGAGGGAGGGGAGACCTGCAACATAAATGCCACAACTAGCAATGTGATGAAGAGCGTAGTAGTCTCAAAAAGTTGAAAATTCAAGTCCTGTGTTGAACCAGCCGACAACCACACAAAATAGAATATGCATCTATCAAGAGAACAATCTTAAATATAACAAATATTACTTTTATCAATAAGCTGCCTCACTGTAATTGATAAATGAAATCATGGTAGAGAAAGATGGAAGCCTCTTGCATCATAAGTGCAGTAGTTGCTAGTGACTCCCAATGTTATGTCCTATAAGAGGTTTAAGGTTAATATACTACATTGAACTAATAAGACATATTTCACTAATTTCAGGCACTCACAAGTTTGTCCTTCATAGCAAACATGATTGCACTTGCATATTCTGCAGCATTTCCAACAACAGAAAGAAGATGACGATATACAGGCATATTCCATGAGTCTGATGCTCTCTGAAGAGACAAAGAATGCAATTAGACTATCAAGTTCTCATAAACTTTCCACCTGTTATCTTAAATGTAAGCTTGTGAGCAAATGGTAGGACCCGAGGCATAGAATACAGTAAAATATAGTCATGTACATATTCAAACCAAACTTAAGTTATAGTGAGCGATATTTCACATTTTATAGTTCCATATTAGCTTCAAAGAATCCCTGAATATAAATCCATGTAGTCATTTTTCTTGTTACATTTCCCTCCTAAAGAAAAAGAGATATATACAAACTGAACCACTTTTAAAAATAATTAAACTCGATACCAAACAAATATAATTCATTCATTCATTTATTTATTTTATTGATTTTTTTTAAAAACCCGTGCTTTGGAACCCGAATAATTTTAGTGAGATAAGGTGGAGTGGGGCTGTTTGATTCCCAAATCCGGTCGGCCCAAACAAAACTCCCAAACACCCATATATATATATATATATACATCATCTACTCTCTCTCCATCATCTAACAAATTTAGGGCTTAAAATTGCAGATTATTGGGGTTAAAGCATACATACCAAGGTGGTAACAAGAGGGATTAAGGAAGCTGATACCAAGTAATTTTTTCCCCCTTGAACTTTGCTGGTTTTAACGCATAAACGATAAATCTCAACTGACAAGTATTTTTCTTTTAATTTTTGCTAGGAAAAATGGAAAAGCCAATAAGGTCTGTTTATATCGAATTTGCTTTCAGGGGTTATTTTCCATTTTCCAAATTGCTAATTTATTTATATGTTGTTGTTTAAACAGACTGTGGCAACCACATCCATGAAAAAACCAAGAAGAAAAACTCTATTGGCGAGAGAGATGGACGCTTACTCTATGTTCATGTAACTTTTAACCTCCTCTTTTTTTTATTCAAGAAAAGGTGTTCACCAAATGTTTTGATTCTATTCTGTTATCTTGTTTGATTATAGGATTACCAAGTTTCTGAAATGTTATTACCAGAATCATCCACGCTCAACCACTGGATTGGTAACATCTCTACTTTCTATACAACTTTTTTATACCACTGGATTGGTAACATCTCTACTTTCTCTCTCTTTTTTTCATCAAAGATTCCAGATGATGCCGAAAAATCTGGATTTAATGAATGGATTAACATGACTGAATCTGTAAGTTTCTTTTGTTCAAATTAAATATTAGATATGCTGCATGTTTGTAATCATCTCAAATTTTCCCTATTTAATTATTTTCTCAGGAGAAAGCTTCGTGGATTGAAAATGTCAATAATATGAAGGCTGGAGGAAAAACCCTAGTCCAGCTTCGCTGTGAATATTATTATCTTTATTGATCACTGTCTATTGTCTGTTGACTGATACAACACTAATTTGTTCGTAGTTACCTGAGACTTGATTAACTTTTTGTATTTGGATTTCAACAGTTGTAATTGTGATTTTGGATACTGGGTCTTGTTAGATATATTTGATAATGTCATGGCTAATATGTTTTATGTTTAGCTTTCAGATCTTACTGAACAGGATAAATCAGTACTTAAATGTTGATCAGTACTTATACTGGAAGTCAGGACTTAAGGATATCAGTACGTATGTTATCAGGAGATAATCATCAGAAGATAGATATCAGAACTTAAGTGCGGAAGGATAATCAGATAAGGACAGTAGCTGATTAAAGGAAAGAAGATTGAGATAAATATAAGAAGAGATATGCATGAAGAAGGAATTCCGTGAAGAATGGAATACTTGGAAGAAACGATATCTGATTGATATATTTTAGGAAGCAAAATTATATTCCATATCAATTAGCGATTATCTTGTAACTGTGTAGTATATAAACACAGACATAGGGTTTACACTATAAGTGTTATCATCATTAGAGAAGATTATTCATTATAACCCTAGCAGCTCTCGTGATATTTGTTCATCACTGAGAGGTAACAGTTTCATACTGTAACAGAGTTTATTATTTCAATAAAGTTTGTTTTCTGTTACTTAAGTTCTTAAAGTTCGATTTGAGTGTACTATACACTGTATTCACCCCCTCTACAGTGTGTGTGTGACCTAACAATTGGTATCAGAGCCACTTTGTTAACACACATACAGTTAAAGATCCAAACACAATCATGTCGGACACAAAAACTCCAACTAAGCCTACCACAACTGAGGAATCACCAAAGACACAAATTCAGAGTCGGTATGAGACCATCAGAGTCCCCATACTGAGACCATCTGAATATCCCATATGGAAGGTAAGGATGACCATGTTCCTGGAAGCAACAGATTCAGAATACCTTGATAGAATCAAGGAAGGCCCTCACAAACCAACCAAGCTCACTGTTGCAGTTGCAGGTGAAGCAGCAAAGACTGTACCAAAGGAGAAGAGTGATTATACTGCTGAAGACATAGCATCAATTGCTAAGGATGCTAAGGTACGACACTTACTGCATAGTGCCATTGATAATGTAATGTCAAACAGGGTAATCAACTGCAAGACTGCTAAGGAGATATGGGATGCTCTGGAAACAAGGTGTCAGGGAACTGACACAATTAAGAAGAACAGGAAGACAATACTCAGTCAAGAGTATGAACACTTTGACTCAAAGGCTAATGAGTCATTGAATGATTTATATGATAGATTTGTCAAACTTTTGAATGATTTGTCATTGGTTGATAAAGAGTATGATCTTGAAGATTCAAACCTTAAGTTCCTGTTAGCTCTTCC
Source organism: Apium graveolens (assembly GCF_009905375.1). Lineage (NCBI taxonomy): Eukaryota > Viridiplantae > Streptophyta > Magnoliopsida > Apiales > Apiaceae > Apium > Apium graveolens. The sequence continues at coordinate 100,693,232 of NC_133656.1, forward strand.
TGAATGCTGGGATTTGAAGGCAACGACAATAAGAGACAACTACAATCTTGATGAAACAACTCTTGACGAAATCTATGGAATGCTCAAGACTCATGAGCTGGAGATGGAACAAAGAAGCAAGAGGAAAGGAGGAAAGTCAAGGACAGTTGCTCTTAAGGCTGAAGAAGAATTCCCCAAAGCAGCTTCCTCAAAGAAAGACAAGGGTAAAGCTCTTTTCATAAAGTCTGATACTGAGTCATCAAGTTCTGAGAGTAATGATGACTCAGATTCTGAAAGCTTGCCTGAGACTGATGCTGATGAGGAGATGATGAAGCTGTGTGCTCTTATGGTGAAAGGAATCACAAAGATTGCATACAGGAAGTTCAGGAAGGGAAAGAAGTTTTCCAGGAAAGGCATAAGTTCTGATAAGAAGAATTTCAGAAGATCTGAAGGCAGAGGAGGAAAGTCTGACAGAGGAGATTACACCAATGTTAAATGCTATAACTGTGGTGAGAAAGGCCACATATCTCCTGACTGCAAGAAGGTAAAGGGTGACAAAGGCAAGGCTCTTGTCACAAAGCAGAAAAGCTGGACAGACACCTCAGACTCTGAAAGTGAGGAGAACTATGCATTGATGGCAAATGCTGATAAAGAAAGTGCTGAGAGCAGTTCTGAAGCTGCTGAAACAAAGGTACCTCAGACTACTTATGCTTTTCATACTGATGATATTAATGAGTTGAGAAGATATCTTAAAATCATGTTTGTTAGCTATAGAGATCAAACTTTAACATGTGAAAGATTAACTTCTGAAAATCTTGCATTTAAGAAAAGGAATGATTTCTTAGAAAAAGAGTTAGTCATGTTCCATCAAACTCAGAAGGATAGAGATGATGCTTTTTATGTTAGGAATGAAGTGCTAAAATTAAATGAATCTCTAAAAACTGAGTTAGAAAAGGAAAGAGAGATTATCAGGACTTGGACTAACTCTGGCAAAATAACTCAAAATTTGCTAAGTAGTGGAAACTGGAAAGAGGGCTTAGGTTATGGAGAAGATAAGAAAGATAAAGGAACTGAAGAAATTAAGTCTGTTGATAAGCAAAAGCCAAAGTTAAAACCTGTTAAGTTTGTAACTGTAAAGTCTGAAAATGAAAAATCAGAAGTTACAAAGGAATCAATTTCTGACAAACTAAAACAGGAAAAGACAGCTGAAGTGAACATAGGCTTAATGACGAAGAAGCAGCTTAAACATAAGCTGAAAGATGTTAAGAATGCAAACAAGGTAAAATCACCTAGGAAAAATAGGAATGGAAAGGAAGGTGTGAATAAAAGCAATGATTATAAACCTGTTCCTGATGCTCCTAGGAAAACATGTCATAACTGTGGAAGTTCTAACCATCTGGCTTCTTTTTGCAGGAAGAATAAGAATATTAACTCCTTACCTTCAAAATCAGGAGTTAAGAGTCAGTCTGTTAGATACAAACCACAAAATCCTTGTTTTCATTGTGGTAGTTTATGGCATTCCATTTATACTTGTAAGGAATATCATAGTTTGTACTATGATTATTATCAAATAACACCTTCTTTGAAGAAAGTTTCCATTGTTCCTTCTAGTGTAAATTCTGATTCAAAGTCTGATAGTGTAAGTTCTGATAAGAAAAATGTTAACATAAACTCTGATGTTAAATCCGCTGCAAATGTTAACAAACTTAATAAGGCCAAAGGATCCAAGCAAGTCTGGGTCCTTAAAACTAATAATTAGTGGTCTTTGTGATTGCAGGGCAACAGGAAAAATATTCTAATTCTGGACAGTGGATGTTCAGGACATATGACTGGAAATAAGGTCTTGCTATCAGACTTTGTGGAGAAAGCTGGCCCAAGTGTTTTTTATGGAGATGGCAACATTGGAAAAACATTGGGATATGGCAATATCAATCTTAGAAATGTCATAATTAAACAAGTAGCTCTGGTCTCAGGATTTAAACACAACCTACTGAGTATAAGTCAAATCTGTGACAGAGATTATCATGTTGATTTCTTTGAAGAACACTGTGAAATAGTGAGTAAATCTAAAGGCAAAGTTGTTCTGAAAGGATACAGGCGTGGTAACATTTATGAAGCTAAGCTTTCAACAAGTACTGATGGTTCTGCAATCTGTCTGATGAGTAGAGCATCAATTGAAGAAAGCTGGAATTGGCATAAGAAACTCTCTCATTTAAATTTCAACAATATAAATGAACTGGTCAAGAAAGATCTTGTGAGAGGATTGCCAAACACAGTATTTGCTCCTGATGGTCTTTGTGATTCATGTCAGAAAGCCAAACAAAGAAAATCTTCATTCAAGAGCAAGACTGAATCATCAATTCTTGAGCCTTATCATCTAATACATGTTGATCTATTTGGTCCAGTAAATGTCATGTCAATTGCAAAGAAGAAGTATGCGTTGGTCATAGTGGATGAGTTCACCAGATACACATGGGTGTATTTCTTGCACACAAAAAGTGAAACTGCATCTATCTTGATTGATCATGTCAAACAGCTGGATAAAATGGTCAAAGATTCTGTGAAAATTTTAAGGAGTGATAATGGCACTGAGTTCAAGAATTTGATAATGGAAGAGTTCTGCAAAAGCCATGGAATAAAGCAGGAATTTTCTGCTCCTGGAACTCCACAGCAAAATGGAGTTGTTGAAAGGAAGAATAGAACTCTCATTGAAGCTGCACATACAATGCTTGAAGAAGCAAAGCTTCCAACCTATTTCTGGGCTGAAGCTGTGCAGACTGCTTGTTTTACTCAAAATGCAACACTCATTAACAAGCATGGAAAAACACCATATGAGATGGTGAAGAAAAAGAAGCCAAATCTGAAATATTTTCATGTATTTGGATGCAAGTGTTTTGTTCTCAAGACTCATCCTGAACAGCTATCAAAGTTTGATCTAAAAGCTGATGAAGGAATCTTTGTTGGATATCCACTTTCCACAAAAGCCTTCAGAGTCTATAATTTGAGAACAAAAGTGGTCATGGAATCTATCAATGTCTCTTTTGATGACAAGAAGATTACTGGTCTTGAAAATTTCATTGACCATGATCAGCTGAGATTTGAAAATGAAGACTCAAATTCTGATACTGAAAATCCTGACAGTCTAAGTCCTGATACTGTAAACTCTGATGGATTAAACTCTGATGTTATTGAAACTGTGGTGACTACGTCAAAGGAAGATGCACCTATGCAGGGGGAGCATACTCAAGATCCTACCACATCTCAAGAAACATCAGAACATGCATCTGGCTCTTCAAGTTCTGATTCATCAAGTTCTGATAAGCCAAGTTCTGAAAGTGCTGAAAATCTAAATACTGAAGAATCCAACTCCGAGAGCATAGTTTCAGGGGGAGCATCAGAAAATGAAAATGAAGATAGCATGGATCATGGGGGAGCATCCAGTTCTAGAGAAAACCTTCCATCTGCAAGGAAGTGGACAAAATCACATACACCTGATTTGATAATTGGAAATCCTGATGCAGGTGTCAGAACTAGAACAGGTACTTCAAATGAATGTCTTTACAATTCTTTTCTCTCTCAGACTGAGCCAAAGAAAGTGGAAGAAGCTCTTCAAGATGCTGATTGGGTGCAAGCAATGCAGGAAGAGTTGAATGAATTTGAAAGAAACAAAGTCTGGACCCTAGTGCCAAGACCAAAGAATAGATCTGTTGTTGGTACAAAGTGGGTATTCAGAAACAAAACTGACAATGATGGCATAATTACAAGGAATAAGGCAAGGCTGGTTGCAAAAGGATATTCTCAACAGGAGGGAATTGATTATGATAAAACATTTGCACCAGTTGCTAGGTTAGAAGCCATAAGGATATTTTTGGCTTATGCTGCTCACAAAAAGTTTACTGTCTTTTAAATGGATGTGAAAAGTGCTTTTCTCAATGAAGAATTGGAGGAAGAGGTATATGTTGAACAACCTCCAAGTTTTATAGATACCAAACATCCAGATTATGTCTACAGGCATGATAAAGCACTTTATGGACTTAAGCAAGCTCCTAGAGCATGGTATGAGACTTTAGCTCAGTTTCTTCTGGAAAGTGGATTCAACAGAGGGACAATAGACAAAACACTGTTCTACCTCAACCATGGAAAGGACTTACTTCTGGTCCAGATTTATGTTGATGATATCATTTTTGGATCTACAAATGACAAACTTTGCAAGAAGTTTGCCAAACTAATGCAGTCAAGATATCAGATGAGTATGATGGGGGAACTTAGCTATTTTCTGGGCCTTCAAGTCAAGCAGAATGAGGAAGGCACTTTTATTTGTCAAACCAAGTACACCAGAAACTTGCTGAAGAAATTTGGAATGCAAGATTGTTCAAGTGCATCCACTCTAATGGCCACTGCTACAAAACTGGATAAGGATACCGGTAAATCAGTAGATATTATTGACTACAGAGGTATGATTGGCTCTCTACTCTATCTAACTGCTAGTAGACCTGATATCATGTATGATACCTGTCTTTGTGCAAGATTTCAAGCAGATCCAAGAGAACCTCACTTAACAGCTGTAAAAAGAATCTTTAAGTATCTTAAAGGAACAGCTACTCTGGGATTATGCTATCCTAGAGAATCAGATTTTAAACTAATAGGTTACTCAGATGCAGATTTTGCAGGGTGCAAAATTGACAGGAAAAGCACAAGTGGAAGCTGCCAATTTCTTGGAGGCAGATTGGTTTCTTGGTACAGCAAGAAACAAAAGTCAATTTCCACATCAACTGCAGAAGCAGAGTATATTGCTGCAGGAAGCTGTTATGCACAGATTCTTTGGATGAAGAATCAGTTACTGGATTATGGGTTAACATATTTCAAAATCCCTATTTACTGTGATAATCAAAGTGCTATTGCTATGACAGGTAATCCAGTTCAACACTCTATGACAAAGCACATCAGCATCAGGTACCACTTCATCAGGGAACATGTGGATGAAGGTACAGTGGAATTGCATTTTGTTCCCACAGATCAACAACTGGCAGATATCTTCACAAAACCACTGTGTGAAGCTACTTTTACAAGATTGGTAAATGAACTTGGAATGGTTTCAGGTTCTTTCTCTAAATCTGCTTAGACTTGTTCTGTGTTATCAGACTTTATGCTCAGTATTTACAGAATTAATCTCATTGTATATTTTGTGCTTAATTGATAAACGTCTTTAAGTACTGACTGTTGTCTGATATATATTTCTAAACTCTGATAAGTGATATGTATGTTCTAGTACCTATTCAATCCTATGAGGATAACTGTGCTAGATACTGACCTAGTAGTCTTCAATAAACAAATGATTCCATGTAAGAAGTAATTATTTCAGTGGAAATCTTATGACACTAGCAAATTCTGATAATTGAGCTTAGTTAAGTTTACTTTGTATATCTTATTACTAAGTCACAAATTAGAATAATGCTACTCATCTGTTAAGTTCTGATACTAGTAAAACTGCTGAATGTACTAAGTGCTGATAAACCTCACTTATCAAAAGAAAAAGCAAAAAGATCAAAGAATAAAATCAGGTACTCCTTTGAGATCTTGAGTAAAAATGTGGAAGGGACGACCCAAGTGCATTGCTGGTATTAAGTAAATATGCATTAGAAACGCAAAATATTTTCTTGGTGACTTTTCACACTCTATGATTACTGGAGAAATACTCTGATAATAGCATAAATTCTGATAAACAGTCGTGACTCCCTTACACTGAGAAGCCACTGTAAAATAGAATTGCAAAAGATGCATAAAATTAGCACAAAACAGTTGAGGTGGACTCAAGCATAAACTCATTCATCAGTAGGTTTCAGGACAATGACAGCTCCTTAGCAAAATTTTAATTATGCCTTATTTCTAAGATGTACTGAAGTGAATCAGACTTTACTCTTTGTCTGTTATTTAGCTTAATGCACACACTAATCACTCCATCTGAATGATGAAAATTTCTGTGGTGGTCTATGTTATTTTAGATAAACAGTCATTGTGTCACATTGCACTAATTCTGAGGACAAGTTCTAGTTACATGTTCTAATGATTAAGTTCTGAAGTCTATAACTCAGAACTTGTATGAGTATTTACTAAGATGGGCATTCCTTTTTCGAGTTAAGAAATTATGTTCTGATGACTGTTAAGTTCTGATATAAGTCTAAGTTCTGATATTACAGTCTAATGTTTTACTTGACTTATGTGTGAATAAAATTTAATAACAGTCTCAGTTAATAATTGAATATGTTGAAGTGGAAGATTAATAGTCACTATGATTAGGATTAATGGTATTCGTCCTTGAACAGTCCACTGTTTCTTGTGTCTTGTGCGGTCTAAACCATGATCCCTCTTTCCAATGAATGTTATTCTTTTTCAAAGTCTAGGGAGACGAGGTAGAATTAATTCTACCTGTCCGCATTCAATTTCTTTGCGTCTCCTGGCATTCTCTTGTCTATATAAGCAACCACTTCACATCAGTCTTTCCATCACATTCTTCTCACACACTTATCCTCTTTTTTCTTTCAAAAACATAATGGTCAGATACAACATGTTTTTGAACTACCAAACCTTCAATATGGAGCTAAGTTGTGCCGAGTGGCAGCAGGAATGGCATGTCACAGCCATTCCTGAGGAGATATGGGACTCTGTCCCACAGGAGGTACTGACACGCCTCCTGTTCTTCTATATGGACTACCATCGCCATCTGGAGCGATTGGAGGAGGAAAGGCTGGAAGCTCTCCGCCAACAAGAGCGAATCATCAGACTTGCCATTCTGTTTGTCGAGAGTAGGAAGAAGAATATGACTTAATCTCGTCTTCTTCCTATTTTTCTTCATCATCAGCTTTGTCAGTCTTCTTAGCTAGGACTAAGGCTGTTGATGTTAGGATTAGAAGCTTAGGGAAAATCTTGTATAAGTATTGATATAATTTCCATTTCATAAATGTATTGTCTTGATATATTAATGAAAGTTGTTTTTACTTCAAGATTTTGTCTCTGAGTTATTTTGTCTTGTGTTGATAAATTCTGATTGATATTCTGCTGACCATATAAATTTTGTTTTATATTAAGTTCTCATTCATTTTCAGCACTTACTTATCTAATTTATCTTGGTCATTTTCATGTGATGTATTTTCAGAATATTAATGATGCAGTGAAAAATAATTCAATCAGTGCTAACGGTTTAAATTTTGAATCAAAACTGTTTCTCTTTATAAATGGAACGGTTTTTCCTTGAAACTAGGCAACTGGGTAAGTAATGATTCCTGTTTTCTCGAGCCCAGTAACTGTCCGTTATTACTGCATGTCTGACAGGTGTTCAACGGTAACATTTTTGTTCAGAGTATAAGTACAACAGAGAGAAGATTTCTTTAATCTTTTATTTTCTTTATACTTTATCCCTCTCCTTACTTTTACTCTCCTTCTCCTTCTTTCTCACGTTGGTTTTTCATACAGACATTATCTCAAACACCTAACAGGCATACTTGAATCTTATTTTTTTACAGGGCACCAAAGGATTTAATCATTGATGGAGCTAAGTTTGTCCCCAACAACTATGCTGCAGTTCTTGATCACACTGAAGCTCCATCTGAATTGCACTTTGTGCAAGATCTTCTTGCACATAGTGAGGTTGGGTATGCGTTAACAGAGCCTGAATTCTTCTCAAGCCAACAAGTTCTGAGGTTTTGGAGGACTGAACTTTTTGATGATGGTGGTCAACGTGGAACTCCCAGTATTATCTTCCAAGTGGGTGATTTATCCTTTGTAGTTACTCCTGGTACAGTACGCAGGGCTTTACATCTTCCAGAAGATAGTACTTTCTCAATTCCAGAGGACTCAGCCCTTCGGGAGTTAATGGCTGAATTGGGATATGAAAAGAGTCTGACGAAACTTGGACAGTTGAAACAGGCTAATATCAGAAGAGAATGGAGTTTCTTCTTTGATTGCATCACCAAAGCTTTTGGCAACAAATGTTCGAATTTTGATGTTATTCCCATTATGAGTCAGCACATCGGGTATGCAATTATAAATCAAACTCATTTTGATTTTGTAACTGCTTTAATTGGTTTTATTGGGGATAGTATGACAGAGGAACGAGATGTTATTTATTTTGCTAGATTCTGTCAACTTATTTACACTTATTGTATTGATGAACCTCAGTTAGTCAGCACCCAAACCCCCACCTTTTAAGGTTGCAAAACGATACTTTAATGACCTGGTAAATGCTGATACTAAGAAAAAAGTGCTTAGACCATTACAGATTCCTAAGTCTGTAAAACAGATCCTGGTAAGTGCTGATCCTGATACTTATAGATCTGTTTACTCTGATGTCCAACCAACTCCAAACACCCAAAATCCATCAACCTCAGTACCTACCTCTCATTTTACTCAACCTACCCTCAGAACATATCTCAAATCCTATCTCTCCACTTCACAGATTGCTCAACCTTCATCTTCAGCACCTACTGTGAAGCCTTCATCTTCCAAGCCAAAGAGGACAAAGAATGTTCCTCAAACACCTCAAAAGAGAAGGAGGATTGCCTTGAGAGATGACTCTGATTCTGAGGAACCGGTTCCTGCTAGAGAACCTGTTGTTACTGAAGCTGAGAAAGAGGTTTCTCAGAAGGATTCTGAAATTGGGGGTTCTAGGCTTCTCAAGAGGCTTAGACGAATGATAGTTCCTGAAACTCCCAAGGAATCCAAATCAACAAGGAAGTACAAGAAACAGAGGGCACAAAGGCCAGTTTCAGATGATGCAGAGGAAGCAGTTAAGGAAGGGGATCAGGAATCTTTGATCTCACAAGACAAGGAATTTGCTCCAGTCACTTCTTCTCCATCAACTCCATCTCAGGAAGCTGTATCTGACAAGGCTAACTCACCATCTGTATCTCTTGTTGATCCAGTCACAAGTGCTGAAATTGATATTCAGAACCTGGTTGTGCCTGAAATACTTTTCTTAGAAGCTCCAACAGCAAATAATCCTTTCACAACACCTGTTACTGATGTTGTTCAGACTCCAGAGTTATCAACAACACCTTCTTTGCATCAAGATGCTGATGATCAGACTTTAGGTGAGCATCAGGATTTGGCTGTTGATCAGAACTTAGTATCAGATCAGCAATTAGAGGATGCTGAAGCCTCCATTGCTACTCAAACTGTTGTCTTATCCGAAGATACTGATTCTTTAAGTTCTGATGCTGCAAATGCTGGAGATACTGGTGATGCTGCTCCAACTGTAGATGCTGATGAAGCAGGTCCTTCAGGACATACTCCTCAACAGACTCTTCCTAAGTCTGAACTGGTAGAGAAGTTTGTTACTGGGGCTGCACCAGCACCAGTACCTTGGAGTGAAACTCCTGCAGGTCAGGAGTGGACTAAGGAATGGAACTCAGTTTCATGTGTTCCAACTGCAATACATCTTGCTGAGCACTTGACTAAAGCTGATGAAATGTTAAATTCTGATGATTTAAAAACCCAGCTTAGAGTCACTGCATTGAGTATTAAACATCTACAAGGTCTTTATTCAACTACTCATGCAGAGCTACACAAGATTCAGGAGAACTTTATCAAACAAGAACAAGTTTGGAAAATTGATAAGAAAAAGTTCTTTCAACCTACCATTGACAGGATTGCTTATATTGAGAAAACTCAAGAGAAACAACAAGTTCAGATTGATGACATTCTGACAAATCAAGCTTCTCAGCAATCTCAACTTACTGAAATCCAATCCTCAGTGGAATTACTTATCTCTCTTTTACTACCTGCTGATGCCAAAAAGGGGGAGAAGGTAATTAAGTCCAAATGCAAAACTAACAAGACACTGCAAGGAAAGGATGATGGAAATGATGATCAAGGATACTCTGGAATGGGTAGCGGGCATAGTCAAGGTAGAAGGTTTACATCAAGACAAGCTAGTCACAGGACAAGTTCTGATACTGGGAAAAGAATAAGTTCTGCTGCTGGTAAAAGGATAAGTTCTGATGAACTTCTAGATCTTGATGAAGAAATGTCAAGACAGTTATTTCTTCAAGAAAATCCAGGAATGGACTTGGAAAGTTTAAAGGAAGAAGAAGCCAGACTTAAATCAGAGAAAGTAACATCTAAATCTGAAGCTTCTGGTAAAAAGTCACTTCCAAAACTTAATGGCATTGTGATCAAAGAAATGACACATACTGAAGCAACATTGGCTAGATCACAACCACAGATAGATCCAAGATCCAAGGGTAAAGAAAAGGTTGGTGAACCTATCAAGGTTTATGTACCTCCTGAGGAAGAAGAAGTTGCTGATGAAAAAGATGATCTTGCTCTGACTTCAAGAAAAGTTCTTAAAACAACCTCTGACATGGCTCAAGTTGTTCAGAGTCAAGAAATTGTAAGTTCTGATATTCAGAAGAAGCAAGTAACCTCTGACAGAGCTCAAGTTAACTTGATATCAGAAAATAGATCGAAGACACTCCTACCAGGATTCACTAAAGCAAAACAGACTCAATCTTTGAAGACTACTGCAAGTGGTTTTGAAGCAAGAGTAGTTACTGGAAAGGAAGCTAGAGATAAAACTGGATTGGGAAGTGCTGATGAAAGAAGAGTACACAACACTACCAATGATCCAACTTCCTTGAGTGAACCAGGTATTGGAGCAACTCCTGAGAGATTGAATCAACTGGAATCTGTACAGATGGTTTACCATACCTACTTGAAAGAATATATCATGTTATATTTCATGACAGATGGTAGGGTTTATCATATAAGACAAAATGCCATTTCATTGAAGTATTTTGAAGAATTGGAGCATGTACTTTTCTTACTTCAAGTGGATGACAGAATAACAGGGACTGCTGCAAACTACTTAAAAGAATAGATTCAGAGACAGAAAAGGCTTTATTCTGTTAAGTATGATAGCATATATGTTCCAAAGTACAGAGATCACAATGGTGATATTGTTGATATGAAGCCTAATACTGCACAGATCAGAACGTATCTTGGTATTAAGGGACTTGAATTCAATCTAGAGTCTGACAAAGCTTATGTTATAAGACTAGATCAGGAGTTGAGAAAAGCAAAGATCAATGATCTCAGAGCTGCAATCTTTCAAACTGGTGAAGATACTGCAGAGCTTAAAGATGTTAAAAGGAGAATGATTGATGAACTAAGATATGCTGAGAAATGTTTGTTGAAGAACTATCTCAGAACAACTCCTGACATCAGAGAGATCAGAAAATGAAGAAGCCAAGTCGAAGATCTACAACTGTTTAAATTCTGATATTTATACAGACTGAAGTTGTTATCAGAAGTTGAAATTGGTAAAAACTTTAAGGACTGTAAGTTGTAGTTATCTAGTCTAATTCTCATGCATTTGTACTTAATGTTTTTGACATCATTAAATATCTGTTAAACTTGTATATTATGTTAATTTACAAGTTGGGGGAGATTGTTAGATATATTTGATAATGTCATGGCTAATATATTTTATGTTTAGCTTTCAGATCTTACTGAACAGGATAAATCAGTACTTAAATGTTGATCAGTACTTATACTGGAAGTCAGGACTTAAGGATATCAGTACGTATGTTATCAGGAGATAATCATCAGAAGATAGATATTAGAACTTAAGTGCTGAAGGATAATCAGATAAGGACAGTAGCTGATTAAAGGAAAGAAGATTGAGATAAACATAAGAAGAGATATGCATGAAGAAGGAATTCCGTGAAGAATGGAATACTTGGAAGAAAAGATATCTGATTGATATATTTTAGGAAGCAGAATTATATTCCATATCAATTAGCGATTATCTTGTAACTGTGTAGTATATAAACACAGACATAGGGTTTACACTATAAGTGTTATCATCATTAGAGAAGATTATTCATTATAACCCTAGCAGCTCTCGTGATATTTGTTCATCACTGAGAGGTAACAGTTTCATACTGTAACAGAGTTTATTGTTTCAATAAAGTTTGTTTTCTGTTACTTAAGTTCTTAAAGTTCGATTTGAGTGTACTATACACTGTATTCACCCCCTCTACAGTGTGTGTGTGACCTAACAGGGCTTTTTTTTAAATAATGACTCGGTTTGTGATTCGGATCGGTTTATCAAGTGGTTTCATGTGGGAAAAGTGACACTTATTACCGGCCGAAAAATTGAGCCATAGAAATGCGCAGCCTTAGCAGTTTGTTGGAAGCAGTTTGTTGGAACAATTTATATTATTTGTTTTTACTTATTATTCTGTCTTGCGTGAATATGTAGATAGCTTTTGCTTATCTTTAGTGCCAACTTATGAACTTTAAGTTTACTTGTTTTCCTTCTGATTTGTTATGACTCCGGCTTTTCTTTTTTTCTTTAGCTACTAGGTCACCTCTATAGGAGTAGTTAACCATTTTACTTTAATTTTGATAATAACCATAACAATGTTATGATTCGGTGTAATTATTCATTTATTCATTGATGAACCTTGTTTTGTTGATGAACTCGTACCAATCAATCGAGTATTTACACATACACATATCGATTGAATATGCAATTGATCAAATACAACTCGAAAACTGATCTTATTGTTAAGAATCAAAATGCTTGCTCCCATTGTAAATTTGTTCTTTGAAAAGTTATTTTACATGTATAGTTAGAGAATGTATTTCATGTCTCTATATAAATAAAGTGTTATACGAGGAGTGCGATGAGATAGTCTAGTGATAGTCTAGTGGCATGAACATATTCTTTGGCTCAGAGCTACACTTTATGGTGCAATAGTAATTATGTTAAAATGGGGAACCCCATTTCCCTTTCAAAGGCCAGCCAGAGAAGAGATTTTGGCATTTGGTGAGTTTAGGTTAAAAAAATGTCACTTGGAACTAAATCAGCTATCATTTGATTCCTGACAATAAAATTTTTGTGATGAGTGCAGGTGAATGGGGGCATGTAGATGTGGAAGAGGTTGTCAAGCAAGGAAACATCTTGGGATTGCCCCCAAATATATCAGATGCACATACAATTAATGGCAAACCAGGGCCTCTCTTTCCTTGTTACATGAAACATTAGTAGGATATGTTAATTAGGTGACACTGCTAAATGAGGAATTTCCAAAGTTACATATTAATCAATTTCATGTTTGCAGATACCTTTGCCATGGAGGTTGAAAAGGGAAGACATATCTTTTAAGAATCATAAATACAGCCCTCAATGATGAGCTTTTTTTTGCAATTGATGGTCACAATTTGACATTAGTTGAGATGGATGCAATGAACAGATTGAGAAAATTCGAGAGGTTTGTAATAATATCTTTTTTTATGTGAAAATTGATATCAGTTACATATTTGCATTCATGTAAGTTTTAGTTATCAATGTTTTTTTTTATTTATTGGTATTACCTATTCAATTTTAGGTTATTGAGTTACCTATGCTTCACCTTGAGAAGTTTGTTAAGCTTGGAAATGACCCTCCAAGGGGAGTTCTCTATTATGGTCCTCCTGGAACGGGTAAAACACTTCTAGCTAGGGCTGTAGCCAATAGAACTGATGCGTGCTTTATTCGTTTGATTGGAAGTGAGCTTGTTCAGAAGTATGTTGGTGAGGGTGCTCGCATAATTCGCGAGTAATTTCAGGTTACAAGATGTCAAGATGTTTACTGTCCAAAATCTCTCATACATGTTATTTAGAATACAACTAACATATTTTCTTTTTGGCAGATGGCACGATCAAAGAAGGCTTGCATAGTGTTTTTTGATGAGATAGATGCAATTGGAGGTGCCCGATTTGACGATGGTGTGGGCGGAGATAATGAGGTTAAGCGCACAATGCTTGAGATCATAAATCAGCTTGATGGATTTGACGCTCGAGAAAATATTAAAGTTCTGATGACGACAAACAGGTTAAGATCGCATCTCTTAGCCGATGAATCGTACTCGCAAGGTTGGAACCCAGGCATTTTTTTCCACTGGGTTGGTCTTTACTAGAGCTAAAAAAATAAAATTGCCAAAACAATAAGAGACCAAATTTGTCACTAATGTCTTCCACATCAAACTCATTACATTAACATCCCTTGTGTTTGGATTTTCACTTTTAGTCACTCTCATGATAAATTAAAATGTACAGGGGCTAGTTAATTTTAGGTTACTGCTTGAGTTTTCAGGCTGTAAAAATTGATAAATAAAAAGGAATTGAATAGAAGTAGAATGTATAAAATATAGAATATAGACACAAATAGAATAATTAGTAGAATGAATCAAATGTAAAAATAATCAAAGAAATAGATTACGAAAAATAGAAACAGTTTATCTCAGCGTAATGATTTAGGTCTTTGCCATTGTAATATGTAGTTAGGATGTCGATTACCTATTTTTCTGGACTTCTGAACTGGTTTATCTGTAATTGTAACTTGCCAACTGTCTAATGATTTGTTTGTTCCAGGCCTGACACACTTGATCCAGCGTGGCTTCGTCCTGGGAGGTTAGATCGTAAAGTTGAGTTTGGCCTACCTGATCTAGAAAGTAGGACGCAAATGTTTAAGATCCATACACGTACTATGGACTACGAAAGGGACATTCGATTTGAATTCTTAGCTCGTCTTTGTCCAAATTCGACTGGTATGTCTTCGTCCTATATGTTTTTCCTTGCTATGTTTTAATTTGTTATGGATATTTGACTAATTTGCAAAGAACTGATGTACTACATAAATTAAACAAAAAGTAGTGGGTTTTTTTTTGTATTAGCAGGCTTTTCAAAATTAGATCTATCTATGATTACACGTTTATAAACTATAAGATACAGTACAGACATTGTGACCAAGCTTCTATATATTGAATAAAATTACAAACGATGGACCCCTCTAAAGATGCACATGGCATTTAGTGGCATGTCTAAATATAGCACATTCTGGAGATGCAAAAACAAAGTCATTGTCCAAGAACAAGCTTGTATATGTATACCCAAAAAAAATTCTGCAAGAGAGGGAGCCTTTCAAAGATAAACCTGACATTTTACCCAAAGAGAAACTAAGAGTTAGAACACAAGTATGAAAGGGTTGGCTTGCATTGTTTATATTGAATGAATGATTGTTATCGAGTCTGCTTGCAGAAGGTAGGAATATCTTCTTCTTCTTTTTTCACATGTAATTTGTCATGTGAATAATACACGTTTTTGTTCAGGAGCGGATATAAGAAGTGTATGCACAGCGGCTGGTATGTATGTTATTCGAGCAAGAAGGAAAACTGTAACAGAAAAGGATTTCCTTGATGCTGTGAACAAAGTCATCAAGGGGTATCAGAAGTTTATTGCCACCACCAAGTATATGGTGTACAATTGAGTGATTACTTTGTTGTACCCCTTTGCGAAGAGGAGCTTTCTTCTTGGGGGGGTTAAGCGTGGAAGATTGTTATTCTCTCTTTCACCTCGCACCTCACACATGTTCTCCGGACACCTTTTATTTATATCCGTTTTTTTCTGCCAATTTAGTTCTTGGGAAATTTTTCTTCAAAATATTTACAATGATCATGTTATGTGGTAATGCAAGTTTAAACTTAATCTACTTAATGCAGGGTAATATTCCTTTTGGATGCTTCTACAAATTTAGTTTTTATCTTCATATTAACTTTTTGTGCAATATACTTGTCTGGTAATGGTGTTTTAGGACAAAGATCATATATTTCGTACGATTGGAGAGATTGATCCGGGAATGAATGGACTATTACTACTAATACATGTGTTGTTTTTCAGACTCAAATCATCTGGGGCCAAACAATTCAATGGCCTGGACATTAATCACTATCGAGTCATCGGTGAGGTCCAAAAATCGCTCCGATGAGCAGTTGTTGTGTTCTATATTTGCTCGACTCCGCTCTCTGGGATGTTTCCCATCTTTCTATTAGTCCGTCACCTTCAAGCATTCGTAACACTTCAGACATTTTCGGCTAGCTAGCTGCTCGTTTAACAGTTTTTCATTAACTGTAACAGATTAACACTAAAACTGATGCTTTATGGATACTGTATTTGTTTTTGCAAAAGGGTGTATTAATCTTTTTAATTATGAATATCAATCGTTATTGATTTATAAATATTGGATCTCGTATCTTTTATTTACGTATTTTTTCTATTTAAACTGCAATTTTTTTTGTATAAAAGTTCGGTTTTTCTTTAGCCGAACTGAAAAACTAAAGTGTTTCGGTTCGCTTTGAAAGACAAGTTCGGTTCGATTTTTAAAAGTATGAAAGTTTGGTTTTAGGTTATTTCGGTTTGATTTTTAACCAAACCGACCGTTTGCTCAACCCTAGTCTTTCTCAGAGGATTTGAATAAATAAAATTTACTGATATATCATTATCAGCAGCTAGTATTTCAAAAAATACAATTTATTAGTAGATGAGAGTTGTTGGGTTGGATCAATTATGTTATTTTCTATTTTGGTACTCACAGTTGCCACAGTTGACAGCTTGATTTCAGATTGGTATGTCATTTTAGTAATGCTAAAAATTGCAGAGAGCTCTAATATATTCTTATGCATGTAACAAAATTTCTCATATTTTTTCCTAGGTGAAATACCCGGGAATGGGTATTGCCCCTATGTACATGCCATGTCCCAAACCATTAGTACATGATCAAGGAAACAGGTAAAAAATATTGCTGCCAATTTAAAATACTTGCCAGCTTCACATCCCATTTGCATGGTTCTTTTATATTAAATATGTTGCAAGTATTTTATAAGCATTTCCCTGTCCCTATTGTATGTTGGACAACATAAATATGATCACAGAGTGCCAAATAATCCCTATTATAGCGTGGTGCCCATCTAATTATAGCATATAGAGCGTTCATGTGATAATTGATTCAAAAACAGGTTTACCAGGACTTACCATCTGCCTTGTCAGCATGCACAAAGAAACTTGCAGCAACAATTAGATAGCTCAGAATAAGCATCAAACCTTTAAAATAGTTGGATGTCCCATCCCGCATCAATCAATCGACAACGATTAAGTTGTCTATATTTCATGTATAGTAAAATGCAGACCAAGTGCAAGTCTATCCATTACAAATGCCAAGTCAACCTATTTTGTGCAATAGCTGATGTGAAAAAAAATAAACGTTGACATAAGGTCATCATATGCCATATCATTAGTAGCGCAATCAAATGAATAATCTAGTGTATGTAGCACTGCATGCACTGGATATATACTCCCAATTGAGAATTGGGTTGGGAAAATAGAAAACACAGGAAAAAAAATTGTGTTTATAGGTGTGTGGGTGTGTGAGAGGGGGGGAGAGATAGATAGAGAGAGAGAGAGGGAGGGGAGACCTGCAACATAAATGCCACAACTAGCACTCTGATGAAGAGCGTAGTAGTCTCAAAAAGTTGAAAATTCAAGTCCCATATTGAACCAGCCGACAACCACACAAAATGGAATCTGCATCCATCAAGAGAACAATCTTAAATATAACAAATATTACTTTTATCAATAAGCTGCCTCACTGTAATTGATAAATGAAATCATGGTAGAGAAAGATGGAAGCCTCTTGCATTATAAGTACAGTAGTTGCTAGTGACTCCCAGTGTTATGTCCTATAAGAGGTTTAAGGTTAATATACTACATTGAACTAATAAGACATATTTCACTAATTTCAGGCACTCACAAGTTTGTCCTTCATAGCAAACATGATTGCACTTGCATGTTCTGCAGCATTTCCAACAACAGAAAGCAGATGACGCTATACAGGCATATTCCATGAGTCAGATGCTCTCTGAAGAGACAAAGAATGCAATTAGACTATCAAGTTCTCACAAACTTTCCACCTGTTATCTTAAATGTAAGCTTGTGAGCAAATGGTAGGACCCGAGGCATAGAATACAGTGAAATATAATCATGTACATATTCAAACCAAACTTAAGTTATAGTGAGCGATATTTCATATTTTATAGTTCCATATTAGCTTCAAAGAATCCCTGAATATAAATCCATGTAGTCATTTTTCTTGTTACATTTCCATCCTAAAGAAAAAGAGATATATACAAACTGAACCACTTTTAAAAATAATTAAACAAATATTAAACTCGATACCAAACAAATATAATTCATTCATTCATTTATTTATTTAATTGATTTTTTTTTAAAAACCCGTGCTTTGGAACCCGAATAATTTTAGTGAGATAAGGTGGAGTGGGGCTGTTTGATTCCCAAATCTGGTCGGCCCAAATAAAACTCCCAAACACCCATATATATATATATACATCATCTACTCTCTCTCCATCATCTAACAAATTTAGGGCTTAAAATTACAGATTATTGGGGATAAAGCATACATACCATGGTGGTAACAAGAGGGATTAAGGAAGCTGATACCAAGTAATTTTCCCCCCTTGAACTTTGCTGGTTTTAACGCATAAACGATAAATCTCAACTAACAAGTATTTTTCTTTTAATTTTCGCTAGGAAAAATGGAAAAGCCAATAAGGTCTGTTTATATCGAATTTGCTTTCAGGGGTTATTTTCCATTTTCCAAATTGCTAATTCATTTATATGTTGTTGTTTAAATAGACTGTGGCAACCACATCCATGAAAAAGCCAAGAAGAAAAACTCTGTTGGCGAGAGAGATGGACGCTTACTCTATGTTCATGTAACTTTTAACCTCCTCTTTTTTTTATTCAAGAAAAGGTGTTCACCAAATGTTTTGATTTTATTCCGTTATCTTGTTTGATTATAGGATTACCGACTTTCTGAAACGGTATTACCAGAATCATTCTCAGAATATATGCTTACATGTTTTTATAACGAAGAAGAAGAGAGAATGTGTGTATATTTCAGATCTAAAAAAAGTTGTTACAGAATGAGCTGAGAAGTTCTATTTATAGACTTGACTAACTACTACATTTTTTAATAGAACAAATACTAATACCTTAATTGAGTCAGTCAAGATAAAATCTGTTTATCAAAGTGCTTCTAACCAACACATATTTCCACTACTTTGTATTTGACAGCTGTTGATAATCTGCCACATCACTCTCTTTACTAACATCCCCCCTCAAGTTGGAAGGAGAAAAGAAATTTGAGACACCCAACTTGGATAATAGATAAGACAATTGTCCAGATGATAGAGCCTTAGTGAGAAACTCTGTAGGCTGCTCAGAGGAACCAATATGAAACGTTGCAATGAACCCTTGTTGCAGTTTCTGACGGACAAAATGGCAATCTATTTCAATATGTTTGGTGCGTTCATGGAATACCGGGTTCGAGGCTATATACAGAGCTGACTTGTTGTCACATTGAAGAGCAATAGGAGAAGTAACAGGTTTCCCCAATATGTTGAGAACAGATGAAATCCATAACAATTCACAGGTGGTATCTCCCAAAGCACGATATTCAGCTTCACTGGAAGATTTAAAAACTGTGATCTGCTTTTTACACTTCCAAGAAACTAAAGACGATCCAAGCATAATACAATAGCCAGTTAATGAGCATCGAGTGTTTAAGTTGCCACCCCAGTCAGCATCGCAATAAGCCCGGGGTACCAAGTCATTAGAAGCAGGAAAGAATAAGCCCTGACCTGGAGATTGTTTCAAATAACGAACAACTCGATACGCAGCATCCAAGTGATCTTGTAGAGGATTAGCTATAAATTGAGCCAAAATGTGAACAGCATAGCTGAGATCAGGTCGAGTAATCGTTAAATAAATGAGACGACCGACCATCCGACGAAATACTCGAACATTACTAGGACACAGAGGAGATGACTTAGATTGTTGCAGAGTGTGATTCTGTTCAATAGGGATAACAGAAGGTTTAGCTGCCTCAAGGCCAGTATCATTCAAAATATCTAGGCAATATTTGCGTTGGTGAAGATAGATGTCAGAGTCAGACCGAGCAATCTCCAAGCCCAAGAAGTAGTGCAACAAACGAGTATGGCAACAAACTTACCATCTCTATGATATTGAATTTGGTTTGCAGAAAAGATTGAACTTGAGAAATAAGCTCAGGAGATGATCCAGTAATCATTAGATCATCAACATAAACGAGTATGGCAACAAACTTACCATCTCTATGAATGGTAAAGAGACTATGATCAACAGGGCACTGGTGAAGACCAAATGCAGACAAAGCATTAGCCAATTTAAGATACCACATACGAGGAGATTGCTTAAGACCATATAACGACTTAAGAAGTTTGCAAACCCAAGTAGTAGTGGTATCATCAAGATAATCCTTAGCAGTAAATCTGGAAAGTCCAGGTGGTAACCGCATATAAACATCTTCAAGGTGGTCACCGTGTAGAAAAGCATTGGTGACATCCATTTGATGAAGAGGCCAATTATAAGCAGCAGCAAAAGTAAGAAGTATGCGAACAGTAGACATTTTAACCACTGATGCGAAAGTTTCAAAGTAATCAAGACCCTCAGTTTGAGTAAAGCCTTTGGCTACCAGACGGGCCTTGTAACGTTCAACCTCCCCTGTAGCTTTATACTTAATTACAGCCATTTAAAGTCTACAATATTTATATTTGCGGGCATAGGAACAAGTTCCCAAGTGCCATTATCCTCCAGAGTTTGATTTCGTCTCTCATAGCTTGACAACATACTTCTTGTTTAACAGCTTGAGAATATAGATAGGGCACAAGACCAGTAGTAGTAGCAGTCAGAAATTTGGCATACTATGGGTTAAAAACATGATAAGACAAGTAGGATTGTAAAGGATAAGTAAAATGACTTGCAGTATGAGAATGCCCGTGCAGAAACGAAGGTAGACTAGTGTAATCTACAAATTTAGTAGGAACACGAAAAGTACGAGTAGGTCTAGGAACAGATATAACAGATGTAGGTGTAGGTACCAGGTCAGACTGACTAACAGCTGGAACTAAAGGAGGAGAAGAAGTATTATCATGAATTAAAGTTGATGCAGGTGTAATGGAAGTTACAGTTGGTACATGTAACTCAAGAAATGGAAACTTATCTTCAACAAAATAGACATCTCGAGTAATATAAGTCTTACAAGTATTCAAATCCATCACACGATATCCCTTTTGGCCAAAAGGATACCCGAGAAAAATATAAGAAACTGATTTAGCAGCAAATTTGTCTTTGGGAGGAGAAACTTTTGTCATATAACAGAGACACCCAAACACTCGTAGATCATCATATTTGGGAGGCATGTGAAAGAGCAACTCATGAGGAGACTTGAGCTGTAATAACCGAGAAGGAGTGATGTTAATTAGATGAGCAGCTGTAAGAATGCAATCACCCCAAAATGAATCAGAAAGATGAGCCTGTAACTTAAGAGATCTGGCCACATTAAGGAGATGCTGATGCTTCCTCTCAGCAACCCCATTTTGCTGAGGGGTATAAGGACATGATGTTTGTTGAACAATACCCGATGAGAGAAGATGATTACGAAGTTCATTGTTAGTAAATTCAGTACCGTTATCCGAACGAATCACTTTAATTGTAGT
The DNA here is from genome assembly GCF_009905375.1 of Apium graveolens. Classification (NCBI taxonomy): domain Eukaryota; kingdom Viridiplantae; phylum Streptophyta; class Magnoliopsida; order Apiales; family Apiaceae; genus Apium; species Apium graveolens. Next base: position 100,714,642 of record NC_133656.1, read on the forward strand.
ATGAAATTGATTTTGAACATAAGCAATGAATTGTTTCAGTAACAACAATACTTGAGTTTTATCCATAATCAAAAATGCCCAAGTACTCTTAGAGAAATCCTCAACAATTGTTAGAAACATACTATATTTGCCATGAGTACAGGTTTTGTAAGGATCCCAAAGGTCACAATGAACTAGAGAAAAAAGAGAATTACTTGAGGATGTACTAACAGGAAAAACCAGTCTATTTTGCTTTGCCTGATGACATACAGTACAGTCCCTAAACTGAGACAAATCACCAGTAGAACATCCAGGTAAATGTTGAAGAACAAAAGTTGAGGGATGACCCATGCGAGCATGCCATAGTTGAGTTGTGTGAGTAGTAGTAGATTGAACATTCATAGACTGAGAAGGAGCACTAGCAATAATAATAGTATACAACAATTTGTATAAGCCTCCATGAAGTTTACCAATCTCTATCTCCATCCTCAAGTGAGGGTCCTGCATAAGGCATTTAGAATCGGAGAAACTAACAATACAATTAGCATTTGCTGTCATCTTTGGAATAGAGATCAGATTACACTTGAACTGAGGAACACACAACACTTGTTGTAATGTAATGTTATTAGTTAACTGGAGTGTACCACAATGTGTAATAGGTGTACTAGTACCATCTGGTAAATACAAATGAGCTTGCATTGGAACAGGATTAAGAAGCAGATGTAATTGACAAATAATATGATCAGTAGCCCCAGAGTCTAAGATCCAATCAAAAGAATGTGCAAGTGTCGTAGACTGTAATGTATGAACAGATGACACAGAACAGAACACCTTACCTTGCAAATGAGAAGTAGACGTGCCTGCAAGAGGAGTGCTAGACACATGATGGCTTTGCCAAGGAGTAAGAGATTTAAGGCTGGCCTGAATCATTGAAGCTATTTGCTGACACTGAGAATCAGTGAAACCAGAAGTACCAGAGTCACAAGAAGATGCAGAGGAAACAGATTGGAAAGACACCTGAGCAACCTATTTACCATAATTGGTAGTATCTTTAGAATTAGATTCCTTGTGAGCAGTAGAAGAAGATCGAGGTTTAGGTTTAGGATGCCCAAACAAGCGGTGCTAGTCAGGATATCCGTGTAAACAGAAACATTTGTCACGAGTGTGACCATTGAGATGACAAAAATCACAAACCAGAACTGAATCAGTTGCAGATGCAGATTTGCGAGTAGCAGACATAGAGTTGTTACGAGACTTAGTATTGGTACTGTATTTGACATGCATAGCAACATTTTCAATTGGAACACCTTGAGTATGACAGCCTCGTTGTACCTCTTCTTGTAACAAGAGTGAATAAGCCTGACTAAGACTTGGTAGAGGTTTCATCATCAATAATTGTCCACGCACAGCAGTGAAATGATCACCGAGTCCCATAAGAAACTGACTTAACTTATGAACTTGCTCATATTCCTCCAATTTGATGAGAAAAGCACATTGACAAGATGTAGATAAGCATGTACATTGAGGCACAGGGGAGAGATCATCCATTTCATTTGTCAGAGTATGAAACTTAGTAAAATAAGCAGTTTTTGACATAGATCCTTGAGACAAAGACATTAACTCCTTTTTCAATTAAAAAACCCTAGGTAAATTGCTCTGTGCAAATCTAATAGCCAAATCATCCCAAATAGCCTTCGCCGTAGTCAAGTACACAACACTACTACGAATGTCAGGCATAATTGAATTCAACAACCAAGACACAACCATATCATTACAACGTTTCCACAAAGCATACATAGCAGAAGACTTATCAGGTATTAAAATTGAACCATCAATTAGACCTAACTTTAGTTTGGCAGATAAAGCAAGAGTAGCAGCACGACTCTATTGAGTGTAGTTATGTTCGGTAAGTAGTTGAGAAACAATCGCATTACCTGGATTGTCTCCGTTTTGAAGAAAGAAAGGATGATTAACATCAATAGTCGTAGATGACGAAGTTGTAGTGTGTGACGATGATGACGCCATGGTAGTTGATGAATTTGCAGATGTAAAATCAGTATGAACAAGATGTGAACTAGCAACAGCGGAATAAGATCGACAAGGCATGAGAAGAGGAGTATGTGAACCCTAGAAGATCGAGATGAAGCTCTGATACCATCTCAGAATATATGCTTACATGTTTTAATAATGAAGAAGAAGAGAGAATGTTTGTATATTTCAGATCTAAAAAAAGTTGTTACAAAATGAGCTGAGAAGCTCTATTTATAGACTTGACTATCTACTACATTTTTACTAACCAACACCTATTGCCACTACTTTGTATTTGACAGCTGTTGATAATCTGCCACATCACTCTCTTTACTAACAATCATCCATGCTCAACCACTGGATTGGTAACATCTCTACTTTCTATCCAACTTTTTTATACCACTGGATTGGTAACATCTCTACTTTCTCTCTCTTTTTTTCATCAAAGATTCCAGATGATGCCGAAAAATCTGGATTTAATGAATGGATTAACATGACTGAATCTGTAAGTTTTTTTGTTCAAATTAAATATTAGATATGCTGCAAGTTTGTTATCATCTCAAATTTCCCTTATTTAATTATTTTCTCAGGAGAAAGCTTCGTGGATTGAAAATGTCAATAATATGAAGGCTGGAGGAAAAACCCTATTCCAGCTTCGCTGTGAATATTATTATCTTTATTGATCAGTGTCTATTGTCTGTTGACTGATACAACACTAATTTGTTCGTAGTTACCTGAGACTTGATTAACTTTTTGTATTTGGATTTCAACAGTTTTAATTGTGATTTTGGATACTGGGGCTTTTTTTTATCTATGACTCGGTTTGTGATTCGGATCGGTTTATCAAGTGGTTTCATGTGGGAAAAGTGACACTTATTACCGGCCGAAAAATTGAGCCATAGAAATACGCAGGTTGTTGAGTTATTTATTGGTATTACCTATTCAATTTTAGGTTGTTGAGTTACCTATGCTTCACCCTGAGAAGTTTGTTAAGCTTGGAATTGACCCTCCAAGGGGAGTTCTCTGTTATGGTCCTCCTGGAACGGGTAAAACAATTCTAGCTAGGGCTGTAGCTAATAGAACTGATGCGTGCTTTATTCGTTTGATTGGAAGTGAGCTTTGTTAGGTCCCAATGTGTTTGTAGAAGGGGGGTTGAATACAAACAGTACCAAATAATCGAATTAAATGCGGAATAAAAAATGTGAAACAAAATTCAAGTTAAATAAGAATATTATTAAACTTGAAGGGTGTTACAACAACTGTATCGATTACAAGGAATTAATCTCAAATTAATTATCACAAATTTAGAATAAATTCGACATGAACTTTTTCTATTTTTGCAATAATTAGAATCAAATGCTAAACGCGATTTGAGATTAAGTTCTAGGGATTTTGATCCGCTAGATTGTTACACAAGAGCAAGATAAAGATTTCTAGTGGATTGGATTTAACTTTACAATCTAGAAATTTAATCTTGAAGTATGCAGATGAAAAGATGAAATATTTCTTCTTGTTTTTCTTTTCTGCTTTGTTCTTGACTTCTGTGTTCTGAATTTTTTGAGTTGCTGCTTCTCTGCTTCTTTTTAATCAACAACCGAATAAAATTGAATTGGCATGACAATCCTATAGCTGGCAAGACTTTCGGTAGGACAATGGATTGAACTAGCAAGACAATCTGAATGAACTAGCATGACAATCAGAATGAACTAGCAAGACAATCCTTCTCCTAGTGTAACTTTCGGTGAGACTATTGAAAATGACCTAGCATGACAATCGGTATGACAATCCTGATTGTCATGCTAGTTCATTTTCAATTGTCTTGCTGATTTAATGCAGATTTTAATCCAATTAAAATTCTGAAAATCATTAATATTAATTCAGAATTAATTAATAAATAAATTCAATTAATCAATAAATTAATCTTTGCAGATATAATTTATTTTCTTAATTAAATTATATGACTTAATTAATTAATAGAGAATTAAAACTAATCTTAAGCAGCAACCATTCTTCTGAAAATCTTCTGATAATCACAGTCAATTATGAATCAATTCCACCACTTCAACGTTGACACTCGATGTACTGTCTGGTTCATGAGTGACTAACTTCCGTGACGTTTCTTCATGTCTTGACTTTGACACTTTGATTTTCTTCAGATTAAATCCTTGTATTTAATTGATACCCTGACGAGATCTCTGTCACTTGATTAAATCCACGATCTTGATTTATATCACTGAGGCATGATCAACTTCTTGAACTTCTTCCAGTGAATTAACTCCTCAAGTCTGTAGATGAACCTTGTTTCTGAATCCTTTGACAGATATTACTTTGCGAGATCTCTCTGACGGTCGATCCACTATTTACTTATTACATTCTTATTTGAGTTGAGTTGAATCCTCGAATATACAAATAGGCCTATGACATATGACTTACAATCTCCCCTATTTGTTTGTTAGACAATAACACACAAATACCTAGAGGATAACTCAACTAACAAATAAGAAAAAGATATAAACATACATGCAAAGTAAATAGCAGAAAAGTTCTGGATGAGATTTAACATTTTCCAGATTCCAAGTAGATGTTCCTCTAGACTGAACATATCTTCAAGTAGTTCCATCTTCATTTGTACAACCACATTTCCTGTTGAGAAGCCCATATCTCTCTTGCTTCTCCCCCTATGAGAATCAACTGATTAAAGAAGATCACCTTCGTTTACCACCTCTCCCGTACAATAGGATCCGCAGATAAAAGCCAATGGTACTCCCCTTTTGAAAACAGCTTCTTCCCTTACTAGAAAATCACCTTGTGTTTACCACCTCTCCCGTACAATAGGATCCGTAGTTAAAAACAACAATGGTGTGGTGTAGTGTACATATAGGATCTTTTTCTTCCTCCCTGCTATTTCTCCCCCTTAGTTGAGGAATCCTCCAAACTATTACTTAAGCTTTTATCTCCCCCTTAAAGAAGGAATGTATGCCGTCGTCTGAAGGAGTTCTCATATTCACTTGGTTGGAAAAGAAATAACAAGTAGTTTCTCTTTCTTCCTCACTGTGAGTGTGTGATTCTGTTTAGTGTACCTCACATGAGTTTCACTCTTCTCTCCACTCGTGTTTACACTCTTTCTCACAAGTGTATCACTCCTCTCATAGCTCCATATTCCAGCTGTACCTGCAAGGAAAATCACCTTAGCCATCCTTAAGGAGGTCACAGGTGGTGCAATGGGAGTTCACAAATCCCCATCCTTGTTAAACTTGTCAGATAAATCTGAGTCATAATCTACAAGTTGCTAGTTTCCCTTTTAGGGTTCCAGATTTGAATTCTGGGAAGGTAAACAATGATCCAACGATTTTAGCATAAAGATCAAAGTTCCCTTCTAATGTATGTGAAGACACTTCTTTGTGACTTATCAGGTAATATCTGAATCATTGTCAACAAGTTGCCGATCTACACCTATGTCAGATCCACTATCCGCAGATGCATCCAGGGGATTTAAGCCTGGGGAGGTAGACACTGATCACTGACATATGGCTTTTGGATCAGTATCCTCTCCTAACACCTGTAAAGGCAATTGGTCCACTAACGAACCTTGAACAATCGAATCTGACCTTAAAATGGTCGAAACTCTTGTTTCCATCAACTCATCCTTTGTGTGTGTAACCTTTCCTTGTGCATTAAGAATTGTTTATATTTGAGGTGGTGACACTATATCGGATACCTTGGCCGACAGGCAAATTTCAATAGACGCACCCTGTTGAGAGAATGAATCTAGTAACTGTTTTTGTGCCTTTTCAACCATTACATCTTTTTGAGAAGATGTATGGGGGTTAGCAGTTATCTCGGTTTAAATACTACTCATCTATGTAGGAGACAGAGCTACTGGGTTGACTACAGAACCTTCCTTATGTGGTGCACTAGGCACTATCTCCCTCACGCTCATTCATACTACTTTTAGTGGTAAAAGAGTGTTGGTTGGTTCTGTTTTTGTGTTTGTCTTTACAGTCTGGGATAGATGTTGTGGGTTTTCAACCTCATGACTGTCAATGAAAGAAAGTCATAGGAGACTGAACCTGTATCATAGAACATATGGTAATAGAGAGAAAATGATTTACAATAGTGATTTCAAAAGATTTTACATGAAATAAGAAATCACTAATGTAGAAAGAAGTTTAATTTTTGTTTTTCAAAATGAATGAGTTTTTGATAAAACATTGATCACTTAGGGTAAAGTCTAAGTAATTCTCATTCATGTCAAAAGCTTACAAATATCTGCAACATAATGTTAACAACATATCATTGACCGATACTTGTCAAGTACTTTAGATACTAATTGTTATGTTGCATAAACAATATATCACTGCACATATAAAATAATATGATTGTGCTTAGTGATAAGATAGTTATTAATATGACGACTCTACTTATTCATATAAAATTATAACTTCTGTTAGAGTGCCATACCATGTCCTTGACGATTGCTTGAGCAGTATACTAGTTCATACCAACCTGAAGTGAGATTGTGAAGAAGAAATTGCATAGTCCAATAGATCTGCAGCTGCAAAGTCCATGAACTGTGGTGCACTGACTTCCTCTTTTAACTCACCAACCAGGAGTACACCTGTACACATCTTACTAGAGTACAATTCCAAGTGTAATGTGAAGCAGGTGCTTGATATGTCGTAATATTCCCAAGTCTCGTCACTGGTGCTATATGTTGGATACTGCATCCTGATAATAACCTAGCACAATATACAAAATTACAATGATAACATTCCCAGCTTGCAAACAGCCATATCCCTCAGATAAACCTTTGTTGTTATCTCCAAAGGTAACCAGGGGCCAGCTTTCTCAATCCTCATTTGATAGCAGGGCTCTATCTCCGGTCATATGTCTTGATGATCCACTGTCAAGAATCCACACTACCGGTTACACCTGTTTAATGCCCTGCACTTCAAATGGATTAGACCTTCTTCGGAACCCAAACTTGGTTGGGCCCGGCATACTTGTAGAATTATCCTTTGTCAGGAAAAACAACATTTTTAATTTTAACGATCTCAACATCCTCAATGACTGAACATTTGACCTTGTAAACAGCCTTAACAAATTTCTGTTTAAGCTTAGGCACAAATGTCTCCTTTCTAGCCTTAGAAGGACTAGCAGTCTTAGACCTATCATGCTTCTTGTTATTCACATGCTGACGAGTAGTACTCTTATCATTAGACATATGCTTACCATTAAAATAAGCATACATCATATTAAAAGCACAAGACATACAATTAGCAACACTACATGCTTTATGAGAGTGATTAACAGCAGGTAATTTATGCATGGTAGACATGGAATTATTGTTATCCAACTCATGTGTGTCTGAGTTAGTCTCAGTTGCTTTCATAACTTTGACTGGAACTTTCGACTCACTTGACTTGGAAACAATCTTCTCATTAGCATGATCTTCAGCACGTATTTCTTCATGAATAACAGAAGAGGTCGCATCAAATGGTTCAGCAATTGATGCTTTATAGAGGGGTTCATCAACACCCTTAAGCACATGTGGTACTTCCCTCCCTTTAGCACAGACATGAGGAGGGGAGTTTATGCCTAATTCTCCAATAGCAGCATTGTAATCATAACTTATTCCAGATGTTTGATTAACAGCTTGCTTACTGTAGAACTCTTTAGCCTTCGAACAAGAATTGAAGTAGGCTCTAACCTTAGTCTCAAGACCGGTGATCTTGTCTTTGAGAATAGTTTCGAGTTTTCTATAACAGTCAACTCTATTCTCTAGAAAAGATACCTGTTCTTTTAATTTGTCTTGATTAATGTGCACAAGTCTTAATTCATTGACCTCTTTCTCAAGGTCTGTGATCTGTAAACTTAACAGTTCATTATCACGACGTGCACAATCTAAGTTACCTCTTAGATGATAAACCATTTCAGCATCAGAAAGTTTTACCTCTATTCTTGACGATGAAGCTTTTCCATCAATAGCCATAAGAGCAAGATTTCCTTCATCTTCATCTTCACTGTCAGTATCATCCCAGCTTCTTCCCTTTGCCAGATAAGCCCTTTCAGAGTTCTTTCTTACTTGCTTTGGCTTCCTACATTCTGTGTCAAAGTGTCCCAACTCATTGCAGTTATAGCATCTAATGGTGTTTCGATCAACCATCCCTGTTTTGTACCCACCACTGCTGGTGTTAGAGGATAAAGATCCACCTTTCTGAAATTTGTTGTAGTTGGACTTGTACTTAAGCTTGGGATTCCTCCTGAATCTGACATGGGAGAATCTCTTGACAATTTGGGCCATTGATTCATCTTCCAATTTCTCCAGCTCTTCCAAGGAATAAAAATCATCACTTGATTGATTTGTAGTAGGAGGATCATATTCTGCTACTAACTCATTTTCCTCACCCTTGGAAAACTGTACCATTCTTTCTAACTGTTGAGATTGTTGTTGTTGTTGACCTTCAGCTACAAGTGCAGTAGATGTGCTGACCATTCTATCCTTCCCGTAGACTTCCTTCTGTTGAATCTGCTCCAACTCATAGGTTTTTAACACTCCATAGAGCCTGTCCAAAGAAATCTCACTCAGATCTCTAGCTTCTCTAATGGCAGTGATTCTATGTTCAAGATGAGCTGGCAGTGTTAAAAGGAACTTTTTGTTGACCTCCCTGATTGAATAATACTTTCCATTGATGTTCAGGTTGTTGATCAACGCATTGTACCTCTCAAACACTTCAGTAATTCCTTCTCCTGGATTTGATTTGAAATGTTCATATTCAGAGGTTAGGATTTCCAACTTGTTCTCCCTAACTTCCTCTGTGCCTTCATTAATCACCTCAATAGTTTCCCACATGTGTTTGGAATTTTTACAGTTCATCACATGTCTGTTCATCAAGGGATCAAGGGAATCAATTAATATTAATTGAAGGCTGGCATCCAAGGAGGCTTCTTCCTTCTCAGCAGGAGAAAAATCTTCAGGCTCTTTTGGATAGGTTCTAGCTTCAGTAGTCACCACACCATCTATTATTACCTCCGGTTCAATAACCATCGGAGTTTTTATACCCTTCTTTAACAAGTTTGAATATTTGGGATTTGCAACTTGTAAAAATAATAGCATCTTCTTCTTCCACATGATATAATTCTCTTTATCAAATTGTGGAATTTTAACGGTTCCAACTTTATGTGAAGTCATTATGAATTTTTGAATAAATAAAAATTCAAGGAGTTGAAAAATCACAAAAGTCTAGGATCTTGATTTGTTCGTTAATCAGAAGGCTCTGATACCAATTGTTAGGTCCCAATGTGTTTGTAGAAGGGGGGTTGAATACAAACAGTACCAAATAATCAAATTAAATGTGGAATAAAAAATGTGAAACAAAATTCAAGTTAAATAAGAATATTATTAAACTTGAAGGGTGTACAACAACTGTATCGATTACAAGGAATTAATCTCAAATTAATTATCACAAATTTAGAATAAATTTGACATGAACTTTTTCTATTTTTGCAATAATTAGAATCAAATGCTAAACGCGATTTGAGATTAAGTTCTAGGGATTTTGATCCGCTAGATTGTTACACAAGAGCAAGATAAAGATTTCTAGTGGATTGGATTTAACTTTACAATCTAGAAATTTAATCTTGAAGTATGCAGATGAAAAGATGAAATATTTCTTCTTGTTTTTCTTTTCTGCTTTGTTCTTGACTTCTGTGTTCTGAATTTTTTGAGTTGCTGCTTCTCTGCTTCTTTTTAATCAACAACCGAATAAAATTGAATTGGCATGACAATCCTATAGCTGGCAAGACTTTCGGTAGGACAATGGATTGAACTAGCAAGACAATCTGAATGAACTAGCATGACAATCAGAATGAACTAGCAAGACAATCCTTCTCCTAGTGTAACTTTCGGTGAGACTATTGAAAATGACCTAGCATGACAATCGGTATGACAATCCTGATTGTCATGCTAGTTCATTTTCAATTGTCTTGCTGATTTAATGCAGATTTTAATCCAATTAAAATTCTGAAAATCATTAATATTAATTCAGAATTAATTAATCAATTAATTCAATTAATCAATAAATTAATCTTTGCAGATATAATTTATTTTCTTAATTAAATTATATGACTTAATTAATTAATAGAGAATTAAAACTAATCTTAAGCAGCAACCATTCTTCTGAAAATCTTCTGATAATCACAGTCAATTATGAATCAATTCCACCACTTCAACGTTGACACTCGATGTACTGTCTGGTTCATGAGTGACTAACTTCCGTGACGTTTCTTCATGTCTTGACTTTGACACTTTGATTTTCTTCAGATTAAATCCTTGTAATTAATTGATACCCTGACGAGATCTCTGTCACTTGATTAAATCCACGATCTTGATTTATATCACTGAGGCATGATCAACTTCTTGAACTTCTTCCAGTGAATTAACTCCTCAAGTCTGTAGATGAACCTTGTTTCTGAATCCTTTGACAGATATTACTTTGCGAGATCTCTCTGACGGTCGATCCACTATTTACTTATTACATTCTTATTTGAGTTGAGTTGAATCCTCGAATATACAAATAGGCCTATGACATATGACTTACAAGCTTGTTCAGAAGTATGTTGGTGAGGGTGCTCGCATAATTCGCGAGTTGTTTCAGGTTACAAGATGTCAAGATGTTTAGTGTCCAAAATCTCTCGTACATGTTATTTAAAATACAACTAACACATTTTCTTTTTGGCAGATGGCACGATCAAAGAAGGCTTGCATAGTGTTTTTTGATGAGATAGATGCAATTGGAGGTGCACGTTTTGACGATGGTGTGGGCGGAGATAATAAGGTTAAGCGCGCTTGAGATCATAAATCAGCTTGATGGATTTGACGCTCGAGGAAATATTAAAGTTCTGATGATGACAAACAGGTTAAGATCGCATCTCTTGTATATAGCCGATGAATTGTACTCGCAAGGTTGGAACCCAAGCATTTTTTTCCACTGGGTTGGTCTTTACTAGAGCTAAAAAAAATAAAATTGCCAAAACAATAAGAGACAAAATTTGTCACTAATGTCTTCCACATCAAACTCATTACATTAACATCCGTTGTGTTTGGATTTTCACTTTTAGTCACTCTCACGATAAATTAAAATGTACAGGGGCTAGTTAATTTTAGGTTACTGCTTGAGTTTTCAGGCTGTAAAGATTGATAAATAAAAAGGAATTGAATAGAAGTAGAATGTATAAAATATAGAATATAGACACAAATAGAATAATTAGTAGAATGAATCAAATGTAAAAATAATCAAAGAAATAGATTAAGAAAAATAAAAACAGTTTATCTCAGCGTAATGATTTAGGTCTTTGCCATTGTAATGTGTAGTTAGGATGTCGATTACCTATTTTTCTGGACTTCTGAACTGGTTTATCTGTAATTGTAACTTGCCAACTGTCTAATGATTTGTTTGTTCCAGGCCTGACACACTTGATCCAGCGTTGCTTCGTCCTGGGAGGTTAGATCGTAAAGTTGAGTTTGGCCTACCTGATCTAGAAAGTAGGACGCAAATGTTTAAGATCCATACACGTACTATGAACTGCGAAAGGGACATCCGATTTGAATTCTTAGCTCGTCTTTGTCCAAATTTGACAGGTATGACTTCGTCCTATATGCTTTTCCTTACTATGTTTTAATTTGTTCTGGATATTTGACTAATTTGCAAAGAACTGATGTATTACATAAATTAAGCAAAAAGTAGTGGGTTTTTTTTTGTATTAGCAGGCTTTTCAAAATTAGATCTATCTATGATTACACGTTTGTAAACTATAAGATACAATACAGACATTGTGACCAAGCTTCTATATATTGAATAAAATTACAAACGATGGACCCCTCTAAAGATGCACATGGCATTTAGTGGCATGTCTAAATATAGCACATTCTAGAGATGCAAAAACAAAGTCATTGTCCAAGAACAAGCTTGTATATGTATACCCGAAAAAAATTCCGCAAGAGAGGGAGCCTTTCTAAGATAAACCTGACATTTTACCCAAAGAGAAACTAAGAGTTAAAACACAAGTATGAAAGGGTTGGCTTGCATTGTTTATATTGAATGAATGACTGTTATCGAGTCTGCTTGTAGAAGGTAGGAATATATTCTTCTTCTTTTTTCACATATAATTTATCATGTGAATAATACACGTTTTTGTTCAGGAGCGGATATAAGAAGTGTATGCACAGCGGCTGGTATGTATGCTATTCGAGCTAGAAGGAAAACTGTAACAGAAAAGGATTTCCTTGATGCTGTGAACAAAGTCATCAAGGGGTATCAGAAGTTTAGTGCCACCACCAAGTATATGGTGTACAATTGAGTGATTACTTTGTTGTACCCCTTTGCGAAGAGGAGCTTTCTTCTGGGGGGGGTTAAGCGTGAAAGATTGTTAATCTCTCTCTCTCTCGCCTCGCACCTCACACATGTGCTTCGGACACCTTTTGATAACTCCTGGTGGCGGGGCTGCTCCTTCGACGGCGTCCTGGATCCTTCGCCGCTGTAGAGGTGTAGCTGTGGTTGGGTTCCTACAAAACAACACCGGAAGGGGGGTTGGAGTCCCGCGGCGCCTCCGGCGTGAGAGTAAGAACTAGCTTTTGAGGAAGATGAAGATAGATATGAATGTAAGGTGGTTGTGTGTGTATATGAGTGTGAAAGAATGATTAACCCCAAAATCTCACCTCCTTGGGCTATTTATAGGCCAGGGGTAGGGTTTTGGGGTTAGTACCTTTAGATCATAGCCATCGGTTCTGAGAGCGGAGGACACCTGGCTGCAGTGGATGCTTTACACGTGTCAGCGCAGGATTGGCCGAGAAATGTTCTGGGGATCCTCTGACACTTGCCCTGATTATTCTCATGATTGATGTGTGAAAGTTATCCCCATCACGTGCCTGGGCCAACGTCTCACGTGCTGGGATTTACCAAGGTTAGGTTTGCGGGACTGCGCCGGTTAGGAGCGGTAGTGTTCGGGACTACTCCTCCTAGGAGCTGCGTGGAGTTAGGAGATTAGGAGTAGTCCTCCCAGGAGTTATATGGAGTTAGAAACTTAGGAGTAGTCCTCCCAGGAGCTGTATGGAATTGAAGGCCTGGGAGTAGCATTCCCAGGAGTTATATGTACTATCACTGGCACATCTTCATCACTGCACACAGTACCCCTATTGTAAATAATTCTTTTCTAAGCATCCTAGATTAGCCAAACAACCGGAGCTACATCTTTCTGAATATCCATGATCAGCCAAGCTAATCGACGGTAGCGAGAAGAAGAAGGGAAGCTACATCCAGTCCCTTCCCTTCGAATAATCGGAGCTAAAAGAAGATTTTTTAGCCATTTTTAAGAACGAGACACGAGTCGAAACAAAAAAGAAGCAGGCTTTTAAAAAAAAAGGCCAGATTTGAACACGGATCAGCCTCCATATTTTATAAACAAAAATAATATTGAAACGAGAATGAATCACAAATGTTATTATTTTTAATGAAGTGTAGCTTTCAGGGTTCCGCCTACAATGACAAGTCAAAATTACAGGTAAAAGAAATGTATACATAATCGCACAAATGAATCATCCTTCAGGAAATGTGTATGCATACACGAAGCAGAAATTTGTTTCCCATTGATGAAAGGCTGGGGATAAAAAGGGTGTGAAATGTCAACTCATAATCCACAAATTCATTTGCCTTCACGTACAAGTAATTTTTTCTACTACACAAGTCGGATACGCAATCTGGAGGATAGTATAAAGATATTACATCATTTTTTATTCACACAATCTTCAGGTCAGGTGTAAAAGTAAAATAGAGGTATTTTGTGTTTGGGATTCAACTCGTTTATAACAATATTTGTTCCATATCAGAACCCATATGTAAGCAAAACGAATCTAGTGAGCTCAAGCTTCTTCACAACAAACTCGTTTTTGTTTACTGCAAGCTTGGCCCCCATACAGTAGTACAGTTCTTCAGTAATGACTTCTCTGATCCAATAAAAATTTAAAAAATTTAAAAAAAATAAAATAAACCCACCCTGGAAGAGTGGAAGGGGTTCAGGTTGTACCATCATGAAGATCATCAAACATCATCAGTCTAACCTGATTTCAAGCCAATTAAATTTACGGAGATTATGGTCACCTAACCACAGAACCAGGTCACACCAGAGCGTCGTGCCCAGAACACAGAATGCAAATTGTCGGGTTCTGGGAATTGTTTACTCATGAATTTGAACAGGATGCTGATTGGCTAAAGTATATTGAAGCAATTTGGGTCCCCGATTAATCTAGAAACAATAGATTTATGTGCAATGAATGTGAAAAAGAATTAACAGAGAACTGTCCTAAGATACAAAGATATAACTGTTTTGAGTTCTATCAGTTGAGTATATAGACTAGAATTTCATCACTTAACAGCTAAACAAATAATCTTAATGCAAAACTGGGTAGCATCCTCCTAGACAACTTACCTCTTCTGGTTTTGTGAATCACACCATAGAAGCACTTGACCACTTTACAAACGGAGCTGCTTCACCTTTCCAATATAAAATTAGGAAGCAGAAACAGCACAAGTCTCCGTTTTGTCAACTGCAATGCCGTGGGGAAGCTCAATGGGTTGTCTGACATCCTCCAAGTTATACTTGGGAAGATCACTTGGGAGCCTCATTTGACTGTATATTTATTCAGAAAGCAGGTTTTGTAGCCGAGATAATATAGCATCAACCCGACTGTGCCGGAATGCCAGCAGCTTGTGAAGTGTGTCATGATTGATTACACAAATCAATCGATCTTCCCTTGTATTTAGATTCTTCTTTTCCAGTGGTACTAGACCTAATTGACTGGATCAACAGAATTCACAGATGCAACTCAATGCCATCATGCCATCATAAAATATATCATCCACAACTGTTTCCAAGTTCCAAGTGATGATGGAACTAATAAAAACAGGGTGTACAGCTTTGATGCCAGTAAGTAGGGAATGTCATTAAGTCATGGAACAGGAAATCTTTGCAACTTCAATATATCAACCCCTCATTAACTCCAAGCTCCACCTCATGCAACAGAATTCCTCGTTGCAGGTTGTCAATTGAATCAAATTCTAGACCAAGAAAACATGTCTATGTATAGAAAATGATCTCTATGAAAATGTATCCTGCTCTCCAGAAAGCCTAAGCTCTTCACTACGCTGCAACAACTCCTCATAAACCTTCAAGGAGCTTGCAGTGAACTTCTCCATCGCCTCAAAAATGCGCTGCATACTCAACTGAAAACTAGTGTTGCTGCTAGTTTCATTTTGATACACCACCTGACCGGCCACTGAGAGGCTGTTACCTACACCAGAAACCAGAACAATCCTTTTATCCAACTCCTGAATCTCCTTATGTATCTTCTGGTCTTCCCTCTCCAAGTTTTTGACTTTTAATTCCGTCTCCCCGTTCACAGTCATTCTCTGGCGCATTTCTACCTTATCCCGTTCCCAGAGCTGTAGCACAGCTGCTGCGAAGTATCTCATTGTCTCAACCACTTCTTTCTCAGATATTGCATCTAGTGCTTGTGACCACTGATTGCAGATTACAAACACAGGTGGTGCTCCCATTCTACCAGGAGAAAAAGGTGCGATCCCATCAGCCGTTTCTTCAGGTTCATACAGTAGACACTTCAGAAGCCAATTATTTAATGCTCTGACATATCCCTTCTGGGATGCAACCCAACAAGAAAATCTAAAAACCCAGTTAAGAAGCTCTTGTTCAAGCTGCAATGTGGCTTCAAGATGAGCATCACTTGAGTATCTGTTGGATACAATATCATCTAATTGTCGAGCTGCTCCAATGGCTTGACGTTGACTTTGATGGCAGTCAAGCATGGCTTTCCATAGTCTGGTCAACCTGGATTAGTAGAGAAAACCTCCCATATCAGATAACATAGAAGTAACAACTATAACGAAACTAAAATTAGAATGGTTTGGAGATAAACAAAACAAAAAATTACGAAAAACAATGTCATAACTTAGAAATTGATATATTCCATTTGGTAATTTGTATAGTACAGCAGTACATCATTTAGAAATAATTTTTTACCAAAACATGATAATATTTTATAACAATATTAAATAATAATTTGTTGGATGTGCAATGCATGTGTAGAATAAACTTAGCAGCAAAAAAATAAGTACTGCGAGGAAGTCATATCAAAGGTCAGAGAATTATATACCCTTGGATGAGTCCAATCAGTTGTGGCCACAGTTCATTATCTCTTAAATCATTTATCTTCACAGAAATCTTATCAACAGCTTGAATTGCAATTCTAGTTTTTGTGGAAAGAGTCCTGACTAAAATTCGGGTCGTTTCAATCTTTTGAGCCTCAGCACCCTTTTCACTCAGACGTTTCAGCTTTCGAGACTTCCTCTCATGTTGTACTCTTAATTTCTCTTCTATCTGTAACACAGATAAGCACAAAAGTACGTTAGGTAAAGGGCAAGAATTTAGCCCCGACAATGGAGTTCAAAAAAATTACTTGACTGTCTAAGCTAACAGAGAGCAGTTTCAACATCAGAAGATAATTGAAAAATGCAAAAGCTTAGTCGGCTTAATGTATCAATTAAACTCTAATCAAAATTATTTATGTTTAATTTGTTGAAGCAATTTAAAGGCTACTGATGAAAGTCCATCCAATTGTAGTAAATATGGAAAGAACTTAGCAGAAAGATTTATGCAAAGATCACATATCAAGAAAACGGTAAATGAAGTCTGATACTTTCAGTGCGACAATGAATTATAACAAGAAAGAAAAAAAAATTATATGCAAAAACTTATCAACAAGGGAAACATGGAATGAACAATGACGCAGAAGGTGCATTCTACAAACAATCGAAGTAAGTAATTTTCAACCTCGAAAATAAGGCAATCCGATGAGGGGGGAAATCAAAGCTTAAAAGCAGACAGTTTGTGGTGCAAAGAGTAACCGATTGAACCTAGATTTCACTCCTAAAAAGAATAATACATCACTTCCTCTTTTAAACTATGCAACAAATTTAACAGATATAGTATATCTTTTGAAAATTATATTCGAATATGTTAACGTCAACTGACAACCTACCCTCATAATATATTGGGTGGCAGTCATTAGGGGTATAACCAAGTAAAACTCAGTGGACTTAAATAATTATCAGTGGCAGAAATTAACATACATATAATTTAAACTACTAATTCCAACCAGGAACCATATCAGTAGTCAGCGCAAAATTAATTAATAACTTGCTAAGAATATGAACCACTTAACACTTAACATACATGTGCAACGTTACAAACATAACAAAACAGCAATAAAAACAAAACAATTGCAGGTGTAAATATATTAAACATATCTTAAAAGAATACTACGGCAACAGCTTATACCTTAACTTCCTCGTATAATTTCTTCTCCCAGAGTAGTAACTTCTGCAAAGTAGAGGAAAGATTTGTGGAACTCAACCCTGCAGCATCATCATAATTTAAACTAGGAGCCCTTTCAGAAGTAGAAGCTTCTGAGGATACGATTGATAGTGAAGGAGCAACTACACTTAACATCTTGGACGAAACAGCTGAAAGCACATTGAGAGAACAAATATTAAGGATCCATAATGAGAAAATTGTTCAGCATAGCAATCAAAGTTTGTATTTTTATTTAATTCTGTTACATAAAAGATTGTATTTTTACTTGTATACACGAATCTAATCAGCCAGATTAGTTCTTACAAACTTTATAATACTAAATCACATAGTACTTCTCACCTTGATAGGCCGCATGCTTGCGACTGTGCGGATGTTTTCCAATTTCAAGCATCTTCGAAAGCTCATTCCCCATTTCAGAAGCTCTTTCAAATTGAATTTGAATTTCCTTCACTACCTCAGAATCATCACGAAAAATTTTCAATCCAGGGCGATGGCCACCAGACTTATCCTCATTCTTATCAACAACTTTCTTATCAATCATATGCACCTCATACTCCACCGGATCCTCATCCACAGACTCCCTCGCTCTACTACTCCGATAATGCAACTCCGAATCACGTCTACTTTCCTTCCCTTTTCCTTCCACCACATTCTCCATCGTCGCCTTCATATACTCTTCTCTACCAACATGACTACCTCCGCCTTCATCGACAAATTTCTGATTCCCTTGCACTTCCTTTAACACTTCATCCTCATCCTCCAAATCCGGAATCCCTTCCTCCTCCCTTAACTCCTTCGAATTCATACTCGGAGTATGTGTAGGGGGATAATAATCCTGAAAAGTCTCAAACGGATTCAAAAAATCCCAAGCCGAACCGCCTCGTGGAGGCGAGGGAGGCGGCTTCGACGTCGATACCACATTTGCCGCCGGAATCACATTTTCCGGCGGTAACGAACCGAAAAACCCGCCATAACTATTATTATAATTACCATAACTAGTACTAGCAACCTGATTATTACTATTATTATTACTATACATATAAGGATTATAAGCAGAAGATGAACTAGCAGAACTCGAAAAATCCCCAAACTTAACCGTTTCAGATACAGGTGGTCGTTGCTCATACAATACAGAAGGCGTCCTATTACGACGCATATAATTAATATTCATAAAATGACCGGTATCATTATTATTGTATTGAGCTAGGGTTTCATGATCTATATAATTCAAACGACCATACATATCATTATTATTCTGAATATTATGATTGTAATTGTGATTGTGATTGTGAATTGGTGAATCGGAGTCGGAGTGAAGATGAAGATGCTCCGAGTCAGAAACGTCTTCGTCCGAAGAATTGAATTGTAGATGTGAGCCAGCTGAGTTTGAGTGAGAGTGAATGTGATGAATTGGCGAAGCAAGAGGTGATGGATCGAGTTTCCGGTGAGTCGGAAGGGGTAGAATCGGCGGCGCCGGAGAAGAGGTGAAGCGGAGGTGGAAGAAGCGGTGGAGAGAGATGCCGATTGATTTGAGAGAGGTGAAGTAAGCGAGATGAGCGTCGGCGAGTGCGAAACGGTGGTGGATTGCGTCGTTGAGGAAGTTGCAGCGGTCGCGGCACAGCGCTACCGCCGGTTGGTCATCGAGTTTTGAGCTTGCACAGCCCATACAGAGAGAGGGAGAGAGATAGAGGGAGAGATTTGTGTATAAATGAGAGAGATTTTCTGTCTGTTTAAGAGAGAGAGAGAGAGATTGGGGGGCTATGGAGGTGGGAGGGGGTAGAACAGTCGTATTGTTTTGTGTGCGGACTGACTCACTGTTTGTGTGACTCCGCGGGACCACTTTCACTCATATGCCTCCCATATATACAAATTTTGTGTTTCAAAAAAATTTAAAATGACTTTTATATATGTGAAATAAAAATTAATTTTACTTATTAAAGATAAAATAAAAAATAATTGAACTATTTGTCAAAAAATATGGACTAACCACGTCACGTAAGCGTGTATGTAACTATATAACATTCATTAAAAAAGTATTTTCTTTTTCTTTATACATATTCTTTTAACTTAATGACTTTTTATATGCATTTTTAATGAATATAAATAAATAACATAAACAAATGCATTTTTTATTTCAGTTAACACGTCTATTTATTTGACTGGGTGTCATCTAAAGATGAATGTTAATATTTGTTTACATAGGTTTATTGTTGCGGAAGGAATGTACTGGGACTCAATTGCATGATCAGGCAATGAGCAAGTGAGAGGGGAGGATATTATAAAGAGCAAACATAATAAAATAAAATATTTTAGTAAATAAATTAAATAAAGGATGACAAGAGTGAATCAAACTCCTCTCTTTTGCCTCCTCGTTGTGGTGAAATTTATATGGCCAGCCAAACAAGCCACCCACAAAAGGTAATTATACTTTCTCAATTCTCACCAATAATTATCTCCCTTCATTCTTTCTCTAACTATGGTGTGAATTTCATTACAATATGATATTAAAAGTTTCCACGTGATATGTAATTTTAATATATAAGTTTGTAAAACGCAGCAAAGAAGCTTGTTTGATGGAAGTAAACACTACTTTTGTTACGTAAAATACGAACAAATTACTGTATTTATAAATTCCAATTTTCTGTGTACTCATAGGCACATAATAGAAAATGATATGTCAAATTTTAATTGGACTTTTAATCATAAATATTGATGAAACACCTGCACTTACATCAATTTCATCCATATAAATACTCCAAAATCACAAAAGTTAGTGATTAATGTGTGCTCATTCGCACACACTAGACAAACCATTATAAATTTATCTAACTAACTTGAAAAAGAAGAAGATTAGATTCTGACATACATTTTCTATATATCTACTTGCATGCCATTACTTTATTCTAATTTTTTCCTTTTCTATATTTTGGATCGTAACCAACTGAAAGTTTGTTATCTGATGTGGCCACACATAATGGAGGCGGTGTTTTATTTTATTGTCGAATGGGCTTGGACCTGAGGCAATAAACTGGACTGGACCTTGGCACTTAATTGAACAGTAGGTTTTGCATCGGTAATGTTATCATCCCCCAAGTTGGAATGTGAAGAATGTAACAATCCTAAGTTGGAAATAAGATTGTTAAACTGAGCAGATCGAATGATTTTGGTAAAAACATCAGCCAAGTGGTTATGAAAAGTGAGATAAGTCAGCTACAGCATGCAGGGGACATTCAAGTACTTTTTCACGAGTAAAATGACAATCCATTTCAAAATATTACGTACGTTCATGGAAGACCGAATTCTTGGTTATATAAATTGCGGATTGATTAACACAATGTAGTGTGACCGGCTTCAAATCAGAAACTCCAAGTTCCTCCAATAAACGCATGGTCCAAGTGACCGCGCTAGCTGCTAAAGTCATTGCACGGTACTCGGATTCAGAGGATGAACGAGAAATAGTGTTCTGCTTCTTTAATTTCCAAGCAATTGGTGATTGGCCAAAAAGAATAACATAGCCCGTAATAGAACGATGAGATTATGGGCAAGTAACCCAATCGAAATCAAAATAGACCTGCAAAGTTAACTGGTCTGAGGCTTTCATGAGAATACCTTGTCCAATAATGTGTTGAACATAACTGAGAGTATGAATCAAAGCATGCAAATGAGTGTCATGAGGTGTCTGCATGAACTAACTTAAAACATGAACAACATAACTCAAGTCAGGACATGTATCGGTTAAGTAATTCAATTTACCGATGAGAGATCGATAGAGCTCTGGTTCAGATAATAAAATCCCATCATTAGTCTGTAATTTTAAATTTTGAGGCAAATGAGTAATTGCCTTGCTATTCATAGCAAAACGACAAGCATGAAGTAATTCTGTAGTAAATTTGTGTTGACTCAACACAATACCATCAGTTGAGCATCCAACTTCAATACCCAAGAAATAATTCAGGATACCCAGATCTTAATGCTGAAAGTATCATTAAGATGATGATTGAGAGAAGTAATAGCATCCAAATCAGAACCAGTGAGGATAATGTCGTCAACATATACGACTATGACAGTCATATGAATATCATTTTTCTTATAAACAAATTATAATCGTACTTGGATTGAGTGTAACCTTGCAGCAACAATTCCTCAACTAGTTTAGCAGCCCATTGTCGTGACGCTTATCGTAAACCATATAAAGGTTTAATGAGCTTACAAACCTTATTAGAATGATATAAATGAGATAATCCTTCAGGAATGTTCACGTATACCTCTTCATTCAAATCTCCATATAAAAACGCGTTGTTAACATCCAACTGATATATAGGTCAACGTCGACTAACAGCCAAAGCAACAATACATCTATGTATTCATCTTGATAACAGGAGCGAATGTCTCTTCAAAGTCGATGTCATACTTTTGATTAAAGCCTTTCACAACCAAACGTGATTTACATCGTTCAAGACTACCATCGGCTTTTAATGTTACTTTAAACACCCATTTACACCCAATTGATTTTTTCTCAACTAATAAATCGACTTTAGACCAAGTATTAGCTTTTAGCCAAATGGGATGTTGACAATTCTATGTGTAGTTAGCTGGCTCGGTAATTGCAGTCACTTGAGAGAGAAAAGCCTTGTGCATTGGTGTGTATGAACTAAGAGACACCATATTACACCAATGAGAAGTTTGACTACTAAGACACTGATAATTAGTCAAATACTTGGGTGTTTGCTTAACTCTTGTAGAATTTCCGATTGGTTGACTCACATCAACCAGATTTGAGTCAGATGATTGTATGACAGAAGTAGAAGAACTCAAAACATCATCGAAATGATGAGAAGAAGTAATTAATAGTTGGAGAATGCTCAACAAAATTATCATCGGCATTATTATCAGTAGTGATAAAAGGGGGATTCAACACATCAAAATCATCACAATTAGCAGTAGTAAATTTTGGCAGGAAAATTTCAGAGTGATAAAGAACATCAGGTTTAGCAGATTTTATGTGGTATGGAAAATTTAACTCATGAATTTTGACATCTCGAGAAACAGATATTTCATGGGTTTGTAGATCAAGTACCTTATACCCCCTTTCTAATTGGAAGCATATCCTAAGAAAATACAGGATGTAGCTCTAGGTTGAAACTTGGTTCTATGATGCTTTACAGTTGCTACAAAGCCAGCCAAAAGGTTTAAGAACCTGCAGATCAGGTGATTCTCTATAGAGAATACTATCTGGTGTATCATTCTGAATGTTGGCCAACGGCATCCTGTTAATCAAGTAGGTGGCACACAATATACAATATCCCAAATATCTGTCTGGAACCTTGGACTGAAATATAAGAGCTCTAGTAGTCTCCAATAATTGCACGTGTTTCCTCTCTATTACACCATTCTGTCGAGGTGTATGTATACAACTAGTGTGATGTAAAATCCCTTTATTTTGATAAAATAACTTGGTTTCAGCAACACATAATTCTAAGGCATTATTTGTTCTTATGCAAGTAACAACTGTCTTGAATTGTTTTTCAACATATATAACAAAATTTTCAAGAACAAGAGGAACTTCAAATTTAGATTTGATCAAATGCGTCCAAGTGTATCTACTAAAATAATCTATTATAGTCGCAAATATAGTACAACCAGTAGTAGTTTAGGTCCTATAGGGACCCCAAATGTCTATATGTAACAGTTCTAAGACTGCTGATGACTTGATAGTACTGTGAGGAAAAGAATTCCTAGTTCGCTTAGCAAGAGGACAAACTTGACAAATTGTATCTATTACAGATTTCTTAAAGGACAATTTGGAGACAAAAACTTTATTTGAGGAAAGGGAAGATGCCCTAGTCTTAGATGCCATAATTGTGCTTCCTTAATAGCAGATAAGCAGTACTTTGAGATTGAAGAAGCTGCTGCCAACAAGCTTTTATGATCAACAACATAGAGTCCATTTCTCATATTACCAAAAAGAATTGGCTGATTTCTCCAAGAAAGGCCATGTATGAAACACTTTCCATTAGAAAAAAATCATTGAGAAATTTAAATCTTTACATAATTTGTGTACTGAGAAAAGATTAAACTAAAATTCAAAAACATGTAAAATATCTTGAAGAAATATGTCTTCAGATAAATGTACAGTTCCTATGTGTAAAGTTTTGATCTGTCTCCCATCAGGAATAGTAATATTACCATCAGTATTTCCAATTTCTTTATGACTAGTAAACATAGCAATATATGGGCAAATGTGGTATGTGGCTCCACTATCTAAGAGCCATTGAGAAGATAAAGATACAGTTAACATATAGGTTTTACCAACCAAGGCAGCATGAGCATAGGTCTCTTCACTGTGGTTCTGAATCTTCTGAGCAGTTAGTAACTCAATAAGATAATTGCAATTGAGATGTGAGAAGTTTTTTTATTCTCATACTGAGCAATATTATTGACAGCACTGTTTTGAGAAAAATAGCAATTTTTTTGTTAGGAAACACTTTGAAACCGGGAGGATACCCATGTAACTTGAAGTATCTTTCATTGTTGTGTCCTGAAATTTTGTAATATATGCAAAAGTAATTAGATCCAGACTTATTGAACTTCTTAACATTATTTCCAGCATTGGATTCACACCACCAAAAGGTTTATTAGCACTTTTTGTTGGCTTATAGTTAGGCCTGAAACTCCTAGAATTAGAGTTTCTCTTGTCAGCATAAAAGGCCATTGAATCAATGTTGCTTGAATTTGAATTTTTTTTGTGATTTTATTCCTGCATAAGTAGTCTGAAAGCCCGAGAAATAGTGGGCAAAGACTGCATCATGAGAATGTGTCTTCTTAGAACCAGAACTGGTCATATATCTTCATCAAAAATTATAGCAATCTCTGCTCATGCCGCTTCTTTAGATGCTTGTTGTTAACTTCACAAATCACAATTACACTTACCACAGATACGGTATGTCAATGGATTCACATCATCAATATTATCCCAAATCGACTTGATCTGAGTAACGAATTCAGAGATGCTTTGATTCCCCTGGGTAACTTCAGCCAATTTTTGCTCAAGGGAGTATACTTGAGTAACATATGCAAATCCAAATCGTTCTTCTAGATCTCTCCAAATGTCTCTAATAGATTTGAGAAACAACACACTCCTGGATATGTTTGTTATTCCCAATCAATGCAACAAAAATTACAGAAGGGGGTTGAATATAATTCTGGCTCCTTTTTCTGATTTTAAGAATGTTCTTACTTAATATATAACAATGTTTGATTTTGCAAGAAGTGCGGAATGAAAGTAGATTAGAAATCAAAACACAAAATAATAAAACATAGAGCTTTAAAACTTTCTGGTGGATTTGAACTTATCCACCAGAGATATATATAAAGTTGAGAACTCTGTGATGCTTGAATAGCATACAGCTGCTTACAAGTGAACTCACAACAATTACATAGAAATGCTTAACAGATACAGCCGTTTCTATCTCTCTGAAAATTATGCTTACTTAGTTATTTTTTCTACTTGCTACACTTGGTATATATATATATTACCAAGTTACATGATAGTAAGACAAGTCAATAAGACAAACTGAATCTAGTCTAACTTCATGCTGCTACATTACTCTATCCAACATCTTTGAATATATTCATAATTGCATGGAAATGGTAATGCTTCTTTATTCTCTAAATCCTGCAATTAGGCTGCCACATTCCATTTGCAAACAGTTGACGCATGTGACTGTGTTGTCACTGTCAACTGCTCTTTTGAATTATGATCATCCGTCGGGACTATGTTGGTCATCCGTCGGGAGCCTTGTTGATCATCCATCGGGAGCCTTTGTAGATCATCCGTTGGGAGTCTTTCCTTCACTTGACTCTATTTCACTTATACAGAATTACAAGACATCTTATTACAATTAGCCACCCTATTCTGCTAATCATTCTAGTAGTCAACATGACTCAAAGAATCCTACAGCATCTACTCAGCTAAAATATTGTTGTTTGCAGAAATATGCTACAAGAATTATTATTACATAAGCTACACTCTTGATGGATGTTCAGTTGTCATCCGTCGGGACTATATTAGAACATCCGTCGAGAGCTACAAAAATACTAAGTTAAATCCATTAAGATGTTTTGTTTAACTTATCATCAAGTTAACAACATATTCCTAACAATGTTTTCCTCTAACTTGTAAAGTAACCAGGATATGACTAAATCATTACATCTCTCCCAAGTTATCAGGTCTGGAGAATCAGCATCAGGTTTAACAATTGTTCCATTCACAAATCCCAACTTGTTTTTAGCTGAAGGAGTCAATATCATTGATCTCTTCCAGTTCGTAAATCCGTTTCCATTAAATCTTATTGAAAATAGTTGTGAAATAGGAATGTCCGAAGGATGGATGTAAAATGAATTAGAAGAATCATTATTAGTTGTGATTGTGGTTGAACTAGTACTTGCCTTGACTTGTTCATAATCTCAGATTTTGTAAAAAGTAATCGATGAAGAATCTCAGAACAAGTGATGATTCTTGATGCCTAGAGATTTAGATCAAGAATATCAGAATGAAGATCAAGAAGAAACTTTATGAAATACACAACAAATTTTTAGAAAATAAATTGACTAATATGTACAATTCTACTCACGATTGATATATACTAAAACACGCACAAATTGACAAATTAATGAACAAGTAATAGTCGATAAACAATTGATCTACAAAGAAACGAATGAACCTGATGAAGATCATTGTAGAATCGATGAAACTCGCTCTGATACCATATAAAATGAACTAAACAATTTTTGTTTGATGGAAGTAAACTCCATTTTCGTTATGTAAAACAAGAACACGATCACTGTATTTACAAGTTTATCTAACTAACTTGAAGAAGAAGAAGATCAGATTTTAACATACATTTTATATATCTCTATTTACATACCACTACTCTATTCTAACTTTTTCCTTTTCTATATTTTATATCGTAACTAACTGAAAGTTTGTTATCTGACGTGGCCACATAGGATGGAGGCGGTGTTGTATTTTATTGTCGAATGGACTTGGACATGAGTGTTGTGCAATACATGCCTATATATAACAAGACTAAGTCAAATTTACAACGCTAAGTAAGTTGTATTGTAATCTAAATTTGCAATTTTTATTGTGATACTTAAGTCTGTAAAAATGTAAATAGAGCAGACTGGAGTCTTTTTCAGTAAACAGTATCAAGCCTAAGGATTCTATCTGGAAGAAGATCAAGAAGATCATGTCTCAAAAGAATTATGAAGAAGTATGGAGTTGAATAAATCTGTTTTGAGAAAAAATTCTAAGTCAAGATCTCTACAAGTCACTGATTAAGTATTATAGAGAAGTCATTCGAGAACTCCAGAATAACTTATCGACAAGTCAAGAAAAGCTACTAGAAAACTCAGAGATATCGACAAGCCAATTTGAAGACATTAAGAATGGAGATATTGACAAGTCATTTCTTCAATATAGAACTCTGAGTTATCGATAAGTCAATTTGTCACTAGAGAACTCAGAGTTATCGATGCGCCAAATTGTCACTAGCGAACTCAGAGTTATCGATAAGCCAAATTGTCACTAGAGAACTCAGAGTTATCGATAAGACAGAGTCAAGACATAAATCTAAGAGATTTTGATAAGATAAATTATCTTATAGAGAACTCAGAGACTTCGATAAGTCAAAACAATTGTAGAGTGATTAGAGATCTGGATAATCCAATATACTTATCGAGATGTCAAGTTCTCTATATACCAAACTAGAGATCTCGAGATAAAACTGAAAGTACAAAGTGCAGAATATCTAAGATTATCAATCAACAAACAATCTATTCAGTTGGATTGACAATTCTACATAAACAGCTTGAAGAGTACAAGATCAAAGGCCAAGATTAACTGGAAAAGTAAAGTCATAGGCATTAAAGATTAGCAAAGATAAACATTAAGCTAGAAATAGAAAGATTTTATTATCCAAAAATAGGGTCTAGTACATGTTGTTACATGCTGTGTAATAACCAGTGTTTATTGTTCAATAAAGTAAACACTGGATGCTTTGTTAAAATAAAAAGAACAAAAAATCAGATCAGAAATCTTGTATTCTCCTAAGGAAGAAGCTAAGCTCTTTATCAACAAAGAGCCTAGAAATTTTGTAGCAATACATTCTTAATTTTATTATAAAATTAAGTGAGTTTTGAAAGATTTGTGTTCACTGTTTTATCTGTCTAATTTCAGCACTAACATATTTCACTATAAGATTTTAATTTACTTTGTTCATCATCATTAATACTTCAAGAAAAACAGAAAAATACAAAAAACACATTCACCGCCCCCCCCCCCCCCTCTGTGTGTGATTTATTACCTAACAAGTGGTATCAGAGCAAAATCTGAAAGTAAATAGATTCAAGATCTTGAAAGAATGAATACACAGAAACTCGGTAGCATCAAAATTCCTACTTTTGATAAGACTAATTACACTCTATGGAAGAAGAAAATGTTGATGTTTATCAGGATGGCCAATCCATTATATATTCAGATTCTCAAAAATGGGCTTTCACTCTAATGATAAGAGTTGAGGAATCTACAGATGGAGACATGGTCATTCCAGCTCATTATTGTTGAGTGGCATTTATGACACTTTATTATGCTCTAATAATCTCTGGATTGATGCATTTGTACCCAAGTTGTTAAGTGTTTTAACGTATTTTTGAGTGTTTTTGCATTTCAGGCGTTATCTAGGTAATCAGGTGTATTAGCATTATTTTGGTGCTAATATAATGTCTAGGTGGTGTTGGAATAAAAGCTCGCGAAGATCGGATCGAATCTGTAAAAAAAAGAAAAGAAATTATTAATGGCAGAAGCTCAGCGCGCCCGCGCGGAACTAGCGCGCGGCCGTGCCGAAGTACAGAAAGCCAGCGCGCCAGCGCGCCCGCGCGCCAGCGCGCGCTGATGAAGTGCGCGGCCGCGCCGTGTCGGGATAATAAAATCCTGATTCTATTACTGTTAGGAATATATGTGCATTAGTTTGATGATATGTTTAACAAAACACTTAAGTAGAAATTCAGTGTCTGTAGCCTCAACGGATAAGACCACTTTGGCTATCCGTTGATGGTGTAGTTTTACTTAGAAATAAGTCTAGTGTTGTAGCATATTTCAGTCTCTGTATTTAAGATGTAATTCTTAGAAGTTGAGAGAAACTATGAGTCATGTTGACTACTAGAAGATATGCAGATAGGAAGGCCAATTGTAAATATTTCATGCCTTGTAATTTTGTATAAATGAAGTGGTATCAACGGATGACTTAAAGACCTTCAACGGATGAGAAGCTAAGCTTCAACGGATGTCTCTAAAGCTTCAACGAATAACATCCTTCAACGGATGAGTGCATCAACGGATGAAAGCTTCAACGGATGTTCTGTTGATTAACCGTTGATAAGTGGTAGTTGTACCTACAAACAGAGGCACGTGGGTGAACAGAGAACACTGAAATGTGGCAGCCTAATTTCAGGAACATCAGAAAAAGCAGCCGTTCTACTCTAGTATAAAGAGACATTAAGTCAACAAAGTACTGGAGTGAACTGGAGAAGAAACAAGTGGAGATCTTACTTTATTATTTTATTGTCTTCACTTGTAAACTTGGTAATATATAAACCAAGTAGTAGCTAGTAATTAGATAAGAATTTTTCCAGAGCTGTTTAGAAAAATCTTGAGAGAAAAATTATCTAGTTTGTACTAGGATGCAGCTGTGATCAAATTCTTAGATCACAGAATTTCTGAAATACCATCTCTGGTGAAACAACAAATCCACCAGAAAAGTTTTTAAAGGTTTACTGTGTTCTTTACATTTGTGTTTGAATATATATCTGTCTGTATCAGCTTAAAGCAATTCACACACTTGTTCATCTTGAACACACAGTCTTTATAAACTGCTCAAAACTTGAAAAAGTTTTGAGATTTACATTCAACCCCCCTTCTGTAAATCTCATTGTTAGTTCTCTAGAAATAACAATTGGTATCAGAGCAGGCTCTTGACAAACAAAGAGTTTAAAGATCTTGGAATCTAACAAAGATGAGTAAGAAGGATATTGGAGTAAAAATCCCAGTTCTTGACAGAGACAGTTATCACCACTGGAAGGTGAAAATGCACCTTCATCTACTCTCCCAAGATGAAGGTTATGTAAACTGTATTGAGAATGGTCCTCACATTCCCCACAAAGTAGCCACAGTTGCTACGGCCACAATTGCTGTTGGTCAATCCATTCCAAAACCTAGAGCAGAATGGACAATGGAAGACACAGAAGAAGTCCACAAGGATAAGAAGGCTATGAACATTTTGTTTAATGGTCTTGACAAGGATATGTTTGATAATGTGATAAATTGCTCAACTGCCAAAGAGGTTTGGGACACAGTTCAGCTGCTGTGTGAAGGTACAGAACAAGTAAAAGAGAACAAGATGCAGCTTCTCATTCAACAGTATGAGTATTTTCTTTTTGAAGAAAATGAATCTTTAAATGACACATTTAACAGATTCCAAAAGCTGTTGAATGGATTGAAGCTGTATGGTAGAGTGTACCAGGTGAAGGATTCAAATCTTAAATTCTTAAGATCCTTGCCAAAGGAATGGAAACCCATGACTGTCTCCTTAAGAAACTCTCAGGATTATAAGGACTTCACTCTTGAAAGATTATATGGAATCTTGAAGACTTATGAACTAGAGTTGGAACATGATGAGGTATTGGAGAAGGGGAGAAAGAAAGAAAGTTCAGTTGCATTGGTAGCTGAAAATGAGAGGGAATGCAGTAAAGAAACTGTGAGATCTACATCAAACTCCAAAGATGGTACAAGATATCAGGAATCAAGCAAAGGAAAAGAGCAAGTTGCTGAGAATGAAGACAACTCCAGTCAAGATGACTCTGATAGTGTTGATGAGCATCTTGCATTTCTGTCCAGGAGATTTGCAAAGATGAAGTTTAAGAAAAACACTAGAGCCACTAAACCTCATAAGAACATGGTGGACAAATCAAAGTTCAAGTGTTTCAATTGTGGTATAAGTGGACACTTTGCAAGTGAGTGCAGAAAGCCAACTTCTGAAAAGAAGAAATTTGACCAAGTAGATTACAAGAAGAAATATTTTGATCTGCTTAAGCAAAAGGAAAGGGCTTTCATTACTCAAGAAAAAGATTGGGCAGCTGATGGAGAGGAAGAGAATGAAGATGTGGAGTATGTCAACTTAGCTCTCATGGCTGATTCTGAGGAAAATGAAGTTAGTTCATCAAGCAATCAGGTAACAACTCAGGTAATCACTACTGATGTAACACAACTTACTAAAGAAGAGTGCAATGATGCTTTTAATGACATGTCTACTGAATTGTATCATTTGCGTGTGTCTCTTAAATCTCTTGCTAAAGAAAATAGTAGGATTAAAGAGAACAATCTGTTTTTAAGTAATAGAAATGCTATGTTAGAAGATAAGTTGATTGACCTAGAGAAAACCAAGCTGCATTGTATATCTGTTGAGAATGAACTAGCTGAATCTATTAAGAAAATAGAAATACTTTCTAATCAATTAAAGAGAGAGCAAGAGGTGATTAAAGCCTGGAAAACATCTAGGGATGTTAGTGCTCAAATTGCCAAGGTCCAAGGAATTGAATCATTCTGTGAAACTGCCTGGGATAAAAACAAAAAGAAACTGGAATTAATTGATGGGCTGTCAACGGATGTGGAATCAACGGATGATGAAGGTTATCCGTTGAAGGAAGAAAATGAGCATCCGTTGAAGGTTCCTCAATTAAAACAGGCAGATGTTTCTATTAGTGAAAATCTAAAGAAACTCAACAAAAAGTTTGGTTCAACTTCCAAGAACTTTGTTAAAGAAGAAGCAAGCACATCCAAAGATGTCAGTAAGGTGAATATAGGGCACATGACCTTAGAACAGTTAAATAATAGGCAAGATGGTTGAGGATAAAAAGGAAACTAAAAGAAAATCTAACAGAAATGGGAAGGTAGGTGTTAACAAACATAACAATTACACACCTGATAGGTATGCTCCTAGAAAAAGCTGTGTGCATTGTAGTAGTGTTAATCATCTATCTGCTAACTGTAAATCTATTAAGAAAACCCCCATAACTGTACCCTCTTCCATGCCTAACATGTCTGCATCATCTCTACATGCTATGCCTATTATGTCTCAACAGAATCCTTATGCACATTTTGCAAACATGCCATATTTTAAAAATCCTTATCTTGCTGCATTTAGTATGCCTCAAATGCCATACAATATGCCTATGTGGAATAACATGTATGCACAATCCATGCCTTATCATATTCCAAATGTGCTAAATGATTCTGTGACTAACCCTACACCTCAACCAACTACATCCAAGACCAAGGTTGACTCAAAGTTACCTAAGTCTAGAGATGCAGGAGGAATGAAGTCTAGGAGAAAGGCTAACAAGAATGGACCCAAGGAAACTTGGGTACCAAAATCAAATTGATTGATTTTATGGTGTGCAGGGAAATAGAAGAAATCTATGGTACTTGGACAGTGGCTGTTCAAGACACATGACAGGAGATTTCTCCCTGCTCACAGAGTTTAAGGAAAGAGCTGGCCCTAGCATAACCTTTGGAGATGACAGCAAAGGGTTTACTATGGGATATGGCTTGATTTCAACAAGGAATGTCAACATTGATGAAGTTGCATTAGTTGATGGTCTCAAACATAACTTACTGAGCATCAGTCAACTATGTGATAAAGGGAATACAGTTTCCTTCAATTCTGAAGCCTGTGTTGTCACTAGTAAGAAAGACAACAAAGTGGTTCTAACTGGAGTTAGAAAAGGAAATGTGTACTTAGCTGACTTCAACTCTGCAAATACAGAATCTATTACTTGTCTCTTCAGCAAAGCAAGTTCAGTTGAGAGTTGGCTATGGCACAAGAAGCTATCCCATTTGAATTTCAAGACAATGAATGATCTAGTCAAAAAGGACCTAGTAAGAGGAATTCCTCTTGTTGAATTCTCAAGGGATGGTTTGTGTGATGCTTGTCAGAAAGGCAAACAAAGGAAAGCATCATTCAAAAAGAAGCTTGAAACAACAATTGATGAACCATTACAGCTGCTACATATGGATTTGTTTGGACCAGTCAATGTATTGTCAATTGCAAGAAAAAGATATTGCTTAGTGATTGTAGATGATTTCTCAAAGTTTTCATGGGTCTATTTTCTTGGATCAAAGAATGAAGCAAGTGAAATCATTATCAATCACATCAGGCAAGTCAATAATCATCCTGACCTGAAGGTTAGGAATATCAGGAGTGACAATGGAACTGAGTTCAAGAATTTATCAATGAGGTTGTTCTGTGAAGAAAATGGAATCATGCATGAGTTCTCAGCTCCAAGAACACCTCAGCAAAATGGGGTAGTTGAAAGAAAGAACAGATCTTTAATTGAGGCTGCCAGAACAATGCTTGAAGAATCAAAGTTACCAACATATTTCTGGGCTGAAGCTGTTAATTGTGCCTGTTTCACTCAAAATATCTCTTTGATCAATCAAGCTAAAGGCATGACTCCTTATCAGTTGTTCAAGAGAAGAAAACCAACTCTAAACTTTCTTCATATCTTTGGATGTAAATGCTTTATACTAAGGAATCAATCTGACCATAAAGGGAAGTTTGATGCAAAGGCTGATGAAGGGATATTTGTTGGTTATTCAGCTGGAAAATCTTATAGGGTCTACAATCTAAGAACCAACATTGTTATGGAATCTGTGCATGTTGTGTTTGATGATAAAAAGATTGATGGACTAACAGATGAGGGACAATATGAGAGACTCAAATTTGACAACATTGAGATATATTGTGATGATAGTGAAGAGGAGACTGATGGAGATAACACTTCAAAAGGGATTCAAAACATACCCTTGGATAATGCACAAAATACTGCATCCGTTGAAAGTCAGAATTCTGCATCCGTTGATAGAGGCAATGCAGTATCCGTTGAAAGACATGGTGTATCATCCGTTGAAGTACTAAATGAAGCATCCGTTGATCATAGTTTATCAACGGATAATCGATTTACATCATCAGTTGATAGAACTCCAAGTTCCCTGCAAAGGACCAACAACTCAGGGGGAGTTTCAACTAGTCAACACTCTGTCTCACATCATGACAATACTGAGGCCACCTCATCTAGAGCACATCTTCCACTTCAAAGGAAATGGACCAAGAATCATCCCTTTGAACTGATCATTGGTGATGCATCATCTAAAGTGCAAACAAGAAGAGCTACTCAAGATGAATGTCTGTATAGTAGTTTTCTATCTCAGGAGGAACCTAAGAAAGTGGAAGAAGCCTTATTGGATCCAGATTGGATATTAGCTATGCAGGAAGAGCTAAACCAATTTGAGAGAAACCAAGTTTGGAAGCTGGTACCCAAACCAAAGAACAAGAGTCCTATTGACACAAAATGGGTATTCAGAAACAAGATGGATGAAAATGGCATTATCATAAGGAATAAAGCCAGATTGGTTGCTAAAGGCTATTCTCAGCAAGAGGGAATAGATTTTGATGAGACATATGCTCCTGTTGCAAGACTTGAAGCCATCAGAATTTTTCTAGCCTATGCAGCTCATGCCAATTTCAAAGTCTATCAAATGGATGTCAAGAGTGCATTTTTAAATGGGAAATTAGAGGAAGAAGTCTATGTAAGTCAACCTCCAGGATTTGAAGATCCAAATTTTCCAGACTATGTATATTATCTGTTGAAAGCACTCTATGGACTGAAGCAAGCACCTAGAGCCTGGTATGAAACCTTATCAAAATTTCTTTTGGAGAATCACTTCACTAGAGGTACTGTTGATAAAACTCACTTCTTTAGGAATGTTAATGGCTCTAGTATACTTGTTCAAATTTATGTAGACGACATAATATTTGGTTCTAAAGATGATAAACTTTGTAAAAAGTTTGCTAAGCTAATGCAAAGTAATTATGAAATGAGCCTTATGGGAGAACTAACCTATTTTCTTGGTTTACAAATTAAACAAGTTAGTAATGGAATTTTCATTAGTCAAACTAAATATATTCATGATCTTTTAAAGAAGTTTGACTTAATGGAATGTTCATCTGCAAAAACTCCCATGGCCACTGCCACCAAACTTGAATTAAATAAGACTGAAAGGTCTGTGGACATTACAAGTTATAGAGGCATGGTTGGTTCACTTTTATATTTAACTGCTAGCAGACCAGATATAATGTTTGCTACATGTCTGTGTGCTAGATTTCAAGCTGATCCTAGGGAGTCTCACTTAATAGCTATCAAAAGGATTTTCAGATATCTCAAGGGTACACCAAATTTAGGTATTTGGTATCCTAGAGAATCTGGCTTTGATCTAATTGGTTATTCAGATGCAGACTATGCAGGTTGCAAAATAGACAGGAAAAGTACAACAGGCTCCTGCCAATTCCTGGGAAACAAGCTTGTATCATGGTTTAGCAAAAAGCAAAATTCAGTCTCTACTTCTACAGCTGAGGCTGAATACATTGCTGCTGGAAGTTGCTGCTCTCAAGTGTTATGGATGAGAAATCAACTCCTTGACTATGGACTTCATGTTGATAGAATTCCTATCTTTTGTGACAACACAAGTGCCATAGCCATAACAGAGAATCCTGTACAGCACTCAAGAACCAAGCACATTGATATCAAGTACCACTTCATTAGGGAGCATGTCATGAATGGTACAGTGGAACTACATTTTGTTCCAAGTGAACAACAAATTGCAGACATATTTACCAAGCCACTTGATGAATCAACATTCACAAGATTAGTAAGTGAGCTAGGTATGCTTAATTACTCTTAAAATTCATGTCCTTATTGCAATTTGAATTGAAGCCTGAAATATATTAGTTGCTAGAACAAATTTGACTTTTAACAAAGTTTATACCATCAACGGATGTTTCCTATCCGTTGAAAGTCAAAATTGCTCTATCAACGGATATTCATTATCCGTTGAAAGACAAATACATTTCTGGAATTTTTATCCGTCAACGGATAAAACTGAAGTACCTTTCAACGGATGACAATTTGCCTTATCCGTTGAAATGTCACATCAGTCGATTTAGGTGTTTCACAGCCGTTGATTCTATTTTCTTAACCGTTGATACTCATACATACATCTGTATGTATTGGTTTTAAAGGTAGTTGTTAGAATACTTACAGTTTATTCTTAAACGGCTGAAATTCACTAACATATACTTATTGATTAATCTTTTACTAATTTTTTTTTGAAAGCATATAAGCCCTTCTGATTTTTCATTTTTACTTTACGCTTTCTTAAAATTTCAAGCATTTACCATTTTCTCTCTGCAAAACCTTCAAGTTATTCTTTGCAATTTCTACTCACAACAATGGCACCAGTCGTGAAAATTATGTCTCAATCTGGGTTCATCTATGAGAAGAACAATTTCATAGCTTTGGTAGAAAAGAATGAAGCCCATTCAGACTATCACAAAATGATGGACTTCATCAAAAACTGTAAACTTAGCTATGCAATGCTGGAAGCCCCAACGATTTACTGTGAAGTAGTTGAGGAGATTTGGACAACTGCTGAGTTCAACTCCATAGATATGACTATCTCCTTCACTCTCAAAGGTAAAAATCACTGTATTAACTGTGATGATTTACAAGCATGTTTTAAATTACCTGAGAACAATGCCATGACACCACACACTGATAATGATGTATCCATCATGTTAGATTCCATAGGTTATTCTCTTAACTCTGCTAGTTTAGGGAGTATTAGAAGAAAAGGCCTTAGGAAAGAATGGAGTTTTCTTGGGGATGCCTTTATAAAGGTTTTCTCTGGGAAAATTAGTAATTTTGATGCCATAACTTCATCTCTTGTTAATATGCTCTATATGCTTGTTTCTGATAGGTATTTTAACCTTAGCAACTATGTGATGCTAGAATTGGGTACTAGATTAGGTAACAAAGCTAATAGACCTAATAACATCTATTATGCTAGATTCTTTATGTTATTGGCTAACCATGTTGCTGAAGGTTTGGTCATAATCAATGAGAATAATAAACTCAAGTGTTGGGCACAAGAGAAAAGAGTTCTTGCAGATTTATTGAGAATGGATCTCAACAGCAGTGTGCCATTGGTATATTTACCAATCATGAATGCACCTCAGGTAGGTGAGGTAATTGCTTCTACAACTCCTACTTCTTCCAACCCCTCTATTTCTTTATCTTCTAGTGTGGCCATGAAATCTGTGACAATGCCCCAACAGATTTCTACCAAGGTCACCAAAACTAAACTTTCAAAATCAAAGACAAAGAAAACCACCTCTGTTGTTTCTCAAAAGACAACAGTTGTAACACCAACCATTAACCCTGAGGGGAGTGAACAGGGTGTGAGTGGTGAGGGGAGGGGTGAACATCAAAGAAACCCCCAGGATAAGGAAGGAGAGTTAAGTGCTTCCCAAGCTAGCCAAGCCACAGTTTCTCAAAAAGCTGTGGTGGTTGAAAAGGTATCTAGCACATCCCTAGTTGCATCCTCCCAAAAGGATGTTACTATTGAAAATAGTTCCCAACCAGGAACACAGAACAAACGAGGGAGGGACACTGAAGCCAAACACTCACCAACAAAAGCTTTTATTAGAAGAAAGAAGGCTAGAACCCAATCTTCTACACAGGGTGCACACATTGCACAGATACATCCATCTGTATCTATGCCTTCTCAAACTCAGTTTGATGTGCCTCCAATAAATGTGGAGTCACAACCCCATTCTCTCACAATAATCACACATCAATCACCAAACACTTCATCACCATCTCTGGATGTGGATATGTTATTCCCATCAATTCCTGATTCTCCCTCTTTACAACTCAGGGAGGAGCCCCACTCAAATACAGGTGATCATCATCTCTTAGATGATTTGTTGGATCACCCGCAAATTCTTTCAGATATAATTGAAGGATCTGTGTCACCACATCTCAAATCAATCTACACAGATTCAACAGTTATATCACTTTCAATTTCAACTTCTTTTCCTTCTTCAACGGATATCACTCATCCGTTGACAAGTGGTTGCTCTTCAACGGATAAGCTTAACAGCAGTTATCCGTTGATAACATCAGTTTCACCTTCAACGGATATTCCACATCCGTTGATAGTCTCTCCACACATAACTGAATCAATTCCAAGTGTAGAAGACATGAATACTGTGTAATCACTCTTAGGATTGAGGGAAGGGAGTGAAAATTTGAGTGAGAGGCTGGGTTGCTCCCAGGCAAAAGGAGAGATTGAGAGCTCAAAAATGCATGCTATTTCTTCCAGCATGGCAAAAGTAAGTGAGAGGAGTACCACCTTAGTAGGTGAAGGTGAGGGAGTGAGTTGTGTGAGCCAGGGGGAGCCCCTGATGCAAGAAAATAGAGAAAAAGAGAGAAAGGCAGGTACAGTAGATATAAGGGTGGAACCAGCCATTGCTAGTGAGTCAATGATTGTGGATGATGCTGAAAAGGAAAGACAATTTCAGCAACATTACAAAGCTGTAATTGATAACATTTCCTTGGATGCTGACACTTTTACTCATCCTATGTCAGCCTATCAAATGTTGGCTGCTCAGGGCAATGAGGAGGCAGAAAAGACACTACATCTAGTACACACAACAGAATCTCTTCAAAGGGATAAAGCTGCTATTAACAAGATGCCTTCTACAGCTGGTGAGCCATCTGAGGAATTTGGAGTAAATTCTGATGATGATGACTCTGTTTCTTTTGATGGAAGCATGAACTTAGGGGGAGATGAAGGCCCTAGTTCAATTCCAAATCTACCTGAATGGGCTTTGACAAAGGAGTATAGATCAGGGGAATTCAATGTCTCCTTAGTCAAACAAATCAACACTATTCAACAGGCCATTCAGAACACTTCACATGCAAGTATCAAGGCTATCCTTCAAGCTCACCTGGACTCACTACATCTCATGAAGTTGCAGCAAGTAAAGCAGAATCTGAGTATGGATGATCTCAGGAAGGATATTGCTGACTTGAAATCCTACAGTTCTGAAAAATTGGATTCAGTCATGCCCTATGGTACATTGCAGGACTTGGTTTTGAGATTGAAAAAGGAATCAGTTACTGAGAAAAGGCTGGCCAAGTTGGAAGACAGAGTTCAAGTTATTGAAGATTCTGTGGCCACCATTCTTCACAACCAACAATCTCAAACCAGTCTCCTAATACAGCTGGCAAAAGCACAAGGCTTGACCCCTCTCCTTGATGATAACAAAAAGGGGAGAGTAAAAGGGAAGGGGAAGGAGAGCCATCTACAAAAATCAAAATATCTAAAGTGCTAGTTCCTGCCATCACTACTTCTCCAATCATTCAAATCAAAGGAAAGCCTGATGGAATTGATTTGATTCAGCTAGCAGCAGCTGAAATTCAAGTGAAAGAGCAAAGGAGGAGAATTGATGAAAGGTTGCAACTGTTGTTTGGCTCTACACAAGATAAATCAACATCTGTGAAATATAGCACAAAGATTGAACCAATCAACATGGAGCTCAAGCCAGTAAGGAGACATAAGGATGGAGAAGCTTCTTCCAAAGAACTACAAGCTATAATTCTCAAGCCCAATAAAAGATCCAATAAGGACTCTACAAAGAATCCTTTAAAAGAAGTGGACTTTCCTCCTCCAAAAGCTGATGAGAACAAGCTTTTAGGTAGGAGTATTGCTTATCTCAAAGAGACCATGGATGAGGCTGTAAGGAGAAATATGGCTATTATCTCTAGAGAGGGAAAGAGCATATGTGTGATGCAAGGACATCCCAAATTCTCAATAGCCAAGAAGGAAGAAGTCAAGCAACTAAAGGCTGACAAAAGAGCACAAGCAAAGCTTGAACAACAGCGAAAGTCAAGTCAAGTTGAAGAAGAGAAAGGAATTGAAGTCAGGGGTGAAGACAAGATTGCAAAC
Source organism: Apium graveolens (assembly GCF_009905375.1). Taxonomy (NCBI): domain Eukaryota; kingdom Viridiplantae; phylum Streptophyta; class Magnoliopsida; order Apiales; family Apiaceae; genus Apium; species Apium graveolens. Next base: position 100,754,060 of record NC_133656.1, read on the forward strand.
CTAGATGAGGTTTTTGGGAGTATATTTGGTGAGAGTATGGAAGAAAGAGAGGAATGGCAGAAGGGAAACAGAAGAAAGGCCAAGGCACATAGAAGGAGTGAAGATAATACTGAAGTAACCAAATCTATATCTAAACCACTACCTTCCATACCTGAACCTCTTGTTGCTAATCCCACTATAAACATCCATGGTGAACCAATCATTCCAAAAGAGGAACCTATTGATTGGGACACCATCAAATTGCCTACCTTTCTAACCACTCTTCCACTACCAAAGAAACAGAAAAGAAAACCCAAATCTACACCTCCCATAACCTCTAAGAAATTCACTCAAAAACAAAAGCCTAAGCCTAAGCCATCCATTTCTAAAGATGATTATGTTCACATCTGTGACATAAAAGAAATTTCAGACATTGAACTCTATCTGGATGAGCTGGAGGATGTAAGAGGAATAGCTGCTTACAGACAGCTACCAGAGAGATTAGTGTTCAGATACAAAGGAGCTGGGGAAAGAACATGGCCTCTCCACAGGATTCTGAATGAAGGCTACTCTACCTTGATTAGAGTCTTTTCAGCTATACAAAAGGATTCTGGCTTTACCAGAACTGCCAAGACTGAAATTCTCAACAAGATTGCCAATATAAGGAAAACTTGGAGGGAGCCCAATGCTTTACCCAGGACTTTACTCATTCAAGAAAGGGGAATTACAATTCACAAATCACCTCATTGGTTGATGGAATTTAGAGATGATAAAGGAGTCAGAAGATTTTTCAGACTTGAAGACCAACTCAAGATTGCCAGCAATGAAACTCTCAAGGAAATGCAATCTAAGTTGGATATCAGTGTTGAAGATGAAGCTGAATTCTTCAGACAACTCCAACTCCAAATTGAGGAAAATGACAAAGGGCTAGGAAAGAAAACCAGGGAACAAAGAAGAAAAAGATGATTTGCTCAGGCTAAAGGAGTATCCTTGGAAATACTGTAAATCTTCAATTTCCTCCTAGTACATACATTTTTGCAGCATTTTCAAATTTCTACTTAGTTTCAATTCATATATCTGTTAAGTGTTTTGTTATCATCAAGTTAACCCTGAATTTATGCCTACAATTCTTATAGACATAAATAGGGGGAGATTGTTAGGAATATATGTGCATTAGTTTGATGATATGTTTAACAAAACACTTAAGTAGAAATTCAGTGTCTGTAGCCTCAACGGATAAGACCACTTTGGCTATCCGTTGATGGTGTAGCTTTACTTAGAAATAAGTCTAGTGTTGTAGCATATTTCAGTCTCTGTATTTAAGATGTAATTCTTAGAAGTTGAGAGAAACTATGAGTCATGTTGACTACTAGAAGATATGCAGATAGGAAGGCCAATTGTAAATATTTCATGCCTTGTAATTTTGTATAAATGAAGTGGTATCAATGGATGACTTAAAGACCTTCAACGGATGAGAAGCTAAGCTTCAACGGATGTCTCTAAAGCTTCAACGGATAACATCCTTCAACGGATGAGTGCATCAACGGATGAAAGCTTCAACGGATGTTCTGTTGATTAACCGTTGATAAGTGGTAGTTGTACCTACAAACAGAGGCACGTGGGTGAACAGAGATAACTGAAATGTGGCAGCCTAATTTCAGGAACATCAGAAAAAGCAGCCGTTCTACTCTAGTATAAAGAGACATTAAGTCAACAAAGTACTGGAGTGAACTGGAGAAGAAACAAGTGGAGATCTTACTTTATTATTTTATTGTCTTCACTTGTAAACTTGGTAATATATAAACCAAGTAGTAGCTAGTAATTAGATAAGAATTTTTCCAGAGCTGTTTAGAAAAATCTTGAGAGAAAAATTATCTAGTTTGTACTAGGATGCAGCTGTGATCAAATTCTTAGATCACAGAATTTCTGAAATACCATCTCTGGTGGAACAACAAATCCACCAGAAAAGTTTTTAAAGGTTTACTGTGTTCTTTACATTTGTGTTTGAATATATATCTGTCTGTATCAGCTTAAAGCAATTCACACACTTGTTCATCTTGAACACACAGTCTTTATAAACTGCTCAAAACTTGAAAAAGTTTTGAGATTTACATTCAACCCCCCTTCTGTAAATCTCATTGTTAGTTCTCTAGAAATAACAATTACAATTCTGTTTTCTGGACTCCTGGGCTGATTGGACTGCTATATATTGATAACTCAAGATCATTTTTTAAGGGGGAAACTTACCAGATCACAAGGAGAAGACGACAAGAGACCTATAGCACAATTTAACAAAGGCGAAGACGATCTAGTTTATTCTTGTGAATCTATGTTTTGAGTTATAATCTTGGATGCTCGTTTCTTGTTTTGTTAAACCTATACTCTTGTTTATACTTGGTTTTATTTATTTGTTATAAAGACTATGTTTTATATATCATGCCTTCATCGGAACCCACATTGATGATGAGTCCGATTATGGGCTAATCGATATCGTAGGGTTTTAACGGATTTATTTTTTGGATTTCTTTAGTTTAATTGTTTGATGCCTTAGTATGTGGTGATTGTATGATATCCTAGTATTGGTTGTGCGTATTCGTCTTATGAGCGTCGCGAACTTATAAGATAGTGTGTTAATTCTTAATGAAGCGAAAGTGATTTTAAGGATTTAGAACTTGCCATGCTAGCATAGGTTCATGTACTGTCATGCATGATTTGTAGGTAATTTTAACCATCTTACTTGCCCTATGTAATCAAGATAGATAACTTATGCTTAAACCGTTATGTTATCAAATTCTATAGACATATAGGGTCTCAATATAATTGGTGTCTATTCAGCTTCAATCTCTTTTGTGGATGTCTGGTAGTATGGTACTCGCACAACGAATGTTGGCGTTTATCAATTTCGTGTTATCTGATTAGTGTCATCACCATTGCATACTAAGGTTAAGAACAATTAGTCTATTGAATGAAGTATTAATGAAGTTAGAATCCCATGTTTGTCATACTTATTAATTCAGTCAATCTTATTCTCGTAGTTATTGAAAGGAATATGTCCTAAGTCCAATCATGTATTAGGATTTAGGAATAACTTTTATGTAATTTGTTTTGATTTCATTGATATTAATAAAAGACTTGTTTTGTTTTATTACGGGCTCTATCTATTTAAGTGTTTAAATAAGATATACCATAGTTTAGAGTAAAGCTTTTTATGGATTATGATGAGATCATAATAGTGAGACCTAAAAAGATGATAACTCTAAACTTAAATAGTTCCTGGTCATAGGATTACTAACTGGTAATTAATAATCCGCAAAGATCGGTACATACTATGCTTGCTTCATTATAAAGGATGTCTGTTCTCATAGACATTTGTGTGGTGACACTATAGCTAGTATGTAGGTGCTTATTATAGAATAAGTTCACTGAACATGACTCGCACAGCTGAACAACTGATGGAGTTCACTCATGTGTCAGCAGTTGTTCACATAGTGATAGTTGTACAAGTATCCTTAGACTTGAGGTCATCATAGTCATCTTGTGTACACTGAACTATGCTTTGGTTTAGTTCTTAGTCTCCGGAGACAATTATTAGGGCTCTTCTGGGTATAGGAATTTGTACACGAAGATAGTGTATGATCAATAAAGGATCTACCCCTTCCGGTGAAGGAAGCGAATGTTCAAGGCTGATCCACTTATGCTAGTTCAGGAATCTCTGGCCAGAGTGAATGAAATTAGAAAGGAGTTTCTAATTTGCATAGAACTACGCATAGTAAATGGTAAGCAAGTGATTAAATTAGATAGGCTTGACACGAGATCCATGCCTTGTATTTAATCGGGACATTGTAGGGTAGAAGGAGTTTATTGTACGGTAACTATTCACTGAATAGGTTCTTGGTATTCTAAGCAGTGAATTCATATTATCCGGATAGTCGCGATATGCTGAAAAGTATCCCTCATGATGTAGAATAAATGTGATTAATTAATTAATCATATTTAATAAATTAGAGAATTTATATAAATAATGATAAAATAGTTTTATTATTATTTATTTCTACTACCGGCTTAATATTGAACCTACAGGGTCACACCATAAAAAGAGAATGATTTAATGGTGGAGGAATTAATTAATAATGGCTAATAATTATTTATTTATGAAATAAATAATTAATTGGCAAATTTAATAATTAATTAAATGAGATTTAATTGATTATAAATTAATTAAGAAAAGTTCTTAATATTATTAATTAAGGATTTAATTTTTGGAAATTAAATCAAGAGAGAGAATTATTTCTAAAGTGTTTAGAAAAAGGATTAATAATTAAAAGGTGTTTTAATTATTAATGAGAATAATAAATGGGATAATAATAATAATATTTATGGGAAAATTTCAGCTGAAAATTTTGCCTATAAATACACTATTATAGACCCTAATTTTATTCCAACCTTTAACCCCAAAACCCAAAAAGTTTGGAAAACCCAATTCTCTCCACCTCCTTCCTCCTTCTTAACATCGTTTTCTTGGTGGATACCGGTGGAGTGCTTCACACTTGAGGAGCAACTGCTAAGGATCTCTGATCGTTGTTTAATTCTCGTAGTTAATTCTAGTTAATAATTAGTTAATCAAATCTACGTGTTATTGTCTTAACATTGAGAAGTAATCATACATTGGTGAGTAAGTGTTAATTGAGCATAATTAGTCTGAGTCTCTGTTGGAACGAACTAGAAAGTATTCTATATTACTTGCGAATGCGTATACTTGCGTGTATTATTAGTGCGTGTTTTCCGCCCTAACACATGCTACACTCAAAACAGATATGTCATTAACAAGATTCATGGCGAATCACCTTAATCAATCATGTCTAAGAGAAAGCCTATTGTGAAGCATCTTCATGTGTTTGGAAGCAAGTGTTACATTTTAAAAGACAACTCTGAATATGTGGGAAAATTTGACTCAAAGGTTTTTGAAGCAATTTTTCTGGGATATTCATCGGAGAGAACTGCCTACAAGGTCTATGTAATTGATCAAAAGAAAATTATGGAGAGCACAAATGTGACCTTTGATGATGGCAAGTGTCCAGGCTTGTAATGCCTTGATGAAAATGAAGTTGAAGCTCTTGTATTTGAAAATCTAAACATTGACAGTGATTCTGATAAAGAAGCTGAAGTCATTGTACAACAAATGATGAATGAAGAGAATACTAAACAAGAAAATCATGGAAATAGAAGTTCATCTCAAACACCTGAATTGAAAGCACAAACTCAGGGGGAGAAAGAGAAGAAGGATCTACTAGTCATACCAATAATAAAGAAATGATGAAGGCACCAGTCAATAAACTCACACCAGAAAATGGGATAGGAGCCACAATCCAAATGCAATAATTGGTGATCCCAATGCTGGTGTGGGGACTAGGAGTGAAACTGCTAATGAGTGCATACATGCATGCTTTCTGTCTCAAGTAGAGCCTAAAAAAATTGAAGAAGCTCCAATGGATCCTGATTGGATATTTGCTATGCAAGAAGAGCTTAATCAGTTTGAAAGAAATAAAGTATGGGAGTTAGTTCCTGCACCAAAGAATAGAAGTGTAATTGGAACAAAATGGGTGTCCAGGAACAAGATGGATGAAAATGGTATGGTTACCAGAAACAAGGCAACGTTGGTTGCAAAAGGTTATTCACGGGAAGAAGGAATTGATTATGATGAAACTTTTGCTCCAGTTGCAAAACTTGAAGCAATAAGGATCTTTCTAGTATTTGATGCATACTCAAATTTCAAAGTGTATCAAATGGATGTTAAGAGTTCCTTCCTAAATGGTGAGCTAGAAGAAGAAGTTTATGTGCAATAGTTACCTGGCTTTGAATATCCAGAATTTCCAGAATATGTGTACAAGCTACTCAAGGCTCTATATGGACTAAAGAAGGCACCTAGAGCTTGGTATGATATATTATCAGAATTCTTACTTAAACATGGTTTTACTAGAGGTACCATAGACAAGACGCTCTTCTACAAGAAGAATTGTGATGATATGATCCTAGTTCAGATCTATGTTGATGATATTATCTTTGGTTCTATAAATGAAAAGATTTGTCAAAGGTTCTCTAAGCTTATGCAGAGTGAATATGAAATGAGTATGATGGGGGGAATTAAGTTACTTTCTTGGACTTCAAGTTAGTCAAAGATGTGATGGAATCTTCATCAGTCAAACTAAGTATGTCAAATATTTATTGAAAAAGTTTGGCATGGTTGATTGTTCACCTGCATTTACACCTATATCTACAACAACAAAGTTGGATGAAGATAAAAAGGGCAAGAGTGTAGATATTTCAAGCTATAGAGGAATGATTGGATCATTTCTTTACTTAACTGCAAGTAGACCAGACATCAATCCAAAAGAATCACATTTGATGGATGTGAAGAGGATTTTTATATACTTAAAAGGGACTCCAAACTTGGGATTGTGGTATCCTAAGGGAACTAGTTTTGAAGCTGTTGGATACACACATGCAGATTTTGCTGGATACAGGGTTGACAGAAAAAACACTAGTGGAAGCTGTCAGTTTCTAGGACAGAGACTTGTATCCTCGTATAGCAAGAAATAACAATTTGTGTCAACTTCTACAGCAGAGGCTGAATACATAACTGCAGGAAGTTGATGTGCTCAAGTGCTTTGGATTAGAAATCAGCTAATGGACTATGGCCTAGTGTTACAAAAATTTCCAATTATGTGTGACAATACTAGTGCTATATCTATTGTGGCTAATCCAGTTAATCATTATTGAACAAAGCACATTGATGAAAGATACCATTTTATTAGAGCATATGCTACAAATGGTACCATTGAGCTAATTTTTGTTCCAACAGAAAAATAATTAGCTGATATTTTCGCTAAACCTTTAGATGAAGCAACTTTCACTAGACTTGTAGGTGAAATTGGAATACTTAATTCTTCATCCTAAGGCAAGAACTCAGCTAATATTTTGCAGCAGATTAATTTCTATTAAATCAAAATTAATCTGATTTAATTGAAAATTAACTGAAATATGAATTATAAATATTTCGGAAATCTCTGCATATTTATTTTTCAAAATTCAAAATTTAGCGTGGAATTTTTCAAATTCCAAGTAAACTGCCTAATTGTTAATTTACATCTTTAATATGTAAAATTAACACAAGGCAGAATCAAAGTGATCAAAAGTATATAGAGAACTGAGTTCTCGATAAGTCTAATTGACTTATCGACAAGTCATTTGAGACTTCTCGAGTGAGTTCTCGACAAGTCATTTTTCCTGACTTCTCGAGTGACTTCTCGATAAGCTTTATTATGACTTATCAATAAGTCATTATAGAGTTCTCTAATAGTGTTAACTCACAGAGTTCTCTACAAGTATAATTTCTAGACTTATAAATAACTCAGTATTGAAATAATTTAATTTAATAAATTATTTTGGTAAAATACTTTTGCCAAAATTATTCTAATTTTACTTTGATTTATTCTAGTAAAAACTGGAAATAATTCAGTCCATTTTGGACAAACTGGGTATTTATTTGACATTTCGATAAGTTAATTTTTAGTTCTCTAAAAGAGTAAATTAAAATGACTTCTCGATATGTAATTCACTTTCAAAATGACTTCTCGATAAGTATACTCCAAACGTCTATTTTTGGCTTCTCGATAATAATTTGCTTTTACTATAAATACCCAGACATCTCGATACACATATACTTACGCCTTCGAGAACTCTAAGTGATCTAACTTTTTCAATTCCAAACCGATTTCTCTCTCGTTTCAAACCCTTTCTCACTAATTTTTCTTACCCATTCAATCTTACTCAACAATAATGGCCCTAAAAAATGTTGGAGCTATAATCCCAGAGAAAGGAAGCAACTATATTACTTTCACTTATGCTTACCAAGCCCTGACAGTTTCAAGGGGTTTGTGAAATTTTTGTCTAAATCCTATCTTGGAGGTGCTTTAACAGCTAACCCGGTTCTATACTTGGATGTTCTGTATGAATTCTGGACAACAGCAGTGGTGAGAACTGTTATGCTTGACAACTCTGTGTCCCTAGTAGTGATATGCTCAATTGGAGGCCAACAGATAGAGTTCAATGAGCAAGATGTGAATGCAGCTTTAGGTCTTCCAACTGTAAATCTAATGGAAGTGCCAACCCATGATGAACTAGCTGAGTTCATGGACTTCATCAACTATGGTGGAAAAATCAACTTGGCAAGTTTGAACAGAACAAACCTAAGGAAGGAGTGATCCTTTGTGTTTGATTCCGTAGTAAGGGCCTTCACATGTAGGAAGGCAGGATTTGACAAAATCTCAAGTGTGGTGAAGAAGCTGGTGTTCTCAATAGCCCACAACAAACACTTGAATGTTGGTCTATTGATCCTGGAAGAACTTGCAACCAGGCTGACCATGCCTCAATCTTCTAGAGGTAAGGACATTTCCTTTCCTAGATTCATTACGTCTACTTTAAATCATAAAGTATCATACATAAATTTGTTGAATGGTATAGACAACGCTAAAATAGGCAATTGTCAGCAAGTGTCCAAAATTATATTTGGTTCACTTACTACAAAGAATAAGGTAATTATGAGTCTGAATTTTTACTTCATTCATGATTGAGAGGTTTAAGACTTATCCTTACCCTATGCCTGATATGAGATCAAATGCTCAAACTAGTACAGCTATGGTCCCTGAACCTGTAGAAGTTCAAATACAGGAAAAACAACAGGGGCCTTCCCAAGCTGAGACCACTTCTTCAAAACAAATAGCATCTAGGAAACCAACCACTTCATTCTCTCAAAAGGATGAAGTGAGTAAAAAGAAGAGAAAGTAGATAGCCCTTACTGTAATGAATGAGAGTGATGAGGAACAAACACCAACTGAGTCACCTTTGGTCAGAAAAGCAAAGAAGGCTAAGAAAACTGAGTTGACCACTCAAGACACCTCTGTATCCTCCCAAAGGGATGCAGTTGTACAAATGCGGACTAAACAGATTCTAGAGACATCATCTCAACAGGATGCTTCTATTGAAAAGAGCATTCTCCCCAATGCATCTTGTAAAAAGTCTACACAGCCAACTTGAACAAATCCAAGTGTATGGTAGGAGAAATAAGGATGGCACACACAAGGAGAGCACATCTCTTGAAGCTCCATCATCAATTCAGGGGGAGCTTCCCACACTCAGTCCTGAGCTTCAAAATCTTATATATAATATTTCTTCTTCCTATACTGAAACACTTGAATCTAATCCTCAAGTGTTCCCCTTTCAGGTGACTTAGTTCAAGAAACCTTGATCACCATCCAGACACTAATTTCAGATGGTGAGAGGCTACAAGCTGGGGTAGACGTTGATGACACCATCACAAACATGGGGGATTCATCAATTTTTACTGAAGACCCCGTGGTGGTTGAAAATGCACCTTCATGTGCAAATCAGTCTTCATAGACTGTAAGGTTTGAGGACAGTACTCCTGAGGGGGAGCTATCTAAATCCTCTCCAATTCAATTGGAGGTCCTGTTCCAGGAAGAACTCCCCTCAAAACCCTAGCAGAAATTGCATTAGCAATTGATGTTAGGAGTGCAATTGCCAATAATCCTGTCATAGAGGAGGCAAACATAGCACATTTAAGTGACAGTGTGGTGCAAGACACACATGGGTTTGAGGCTGTTGAAAATGATAGTAGCACAGTCAAATCCCCTCCAATTCAAATGGAGGTTCCCACAACTGGTGAGGAACAACACCTTGTCACAACCATAGTACAAAATGTGAGTCAAACCATGACTCTTGTCACAGGTGGTTCTGTCCATTCGAACCAACCCTCAACTTCCCAATCTCAACCATCTCATCTCATCTCACAGTGGCTCCAAGAAACTGAAAATCAACCTTCAACCATTGAAGATATAGTAATTGATCAAATTGGAGGCCTTGCACAGATCTCACAACAGTTGCTCACATCCAACATGTCAAATCAGGACTACCAAGCCATCATGCTCACTTACCATGCAGATGTTGAAGAAAATCAAGCTAAGATTGTAGATGAAGGTGGTCATGATACAAACTGTGATGCTTGGCTAGATAAAGAATTTTCTATTGAAATGGATGTTGTTCTAGCTAAGTTCAGGGAGGAATATATCACTGTTCTGGGAAGCAATGCTAGATCTCTCACTACATAGAAGGTATATGATGCCATCAATGATGTGTATAAGGCTCAAATCAAGGCTTTCCACAACTTGGAAAAGCACTTCAACTCACATTGATTGGTCATCAAGATAAAATAATGAAAATGGTGAGAGAAATGATGGATCAAATCATTCCTTCTCAAACTGAGATAAAAAAACAAATTCATAAACTTTGCTGACCAGATGTCAATGCATGATCTCAGTGGAATGGAATTAAGTGTCAAGAACCTCAAGACCTCAGTTGTGGCTCTCAATGAACAAGTCCAAAATCATATCATTAATTCTAATGACACAAGACTGAAGCCGAATCAAATACACTCCAGAAGATACATTCTTTCAGCCTCGCTCATGGATGAAATCAAGAAGGTTGTTCAGGACACTTTTGGAGTTTCTACTTCTTCTACTTCTCAGTCCTCATCCACACTACAAGTTCAAGAACTATAACACCAAGTTTCTTCTCCCAAATCTTCCAATGACTCACTAAGTGCAAAAGTTCAAGCCCTTACATCATTAGTGCAGAGTCAACAAATAAATATTAAAACCCTGGTGGACTATCACAAGCATCTCCAAATACAAAATTATATTTCTTTGGGAGCCATCATGGGGAAACTCAACATCCCACTGCCATCACTTCCTGAAGAAATAAGGCCAGAATTACCAACCCCTCTACTTATGCCTGTCACCAAGACTAATGGGGAGATTGAGGCGAGGATTCAGCAATCCAGGGATGCCAAATCTAAGTCCAAAGAGCCTATTCTGGTTGGCCAAAGCTATTCACAAACTCAACAAGTCCAAGATGTAGGAAAAGAAAGACTTATCAAGGTTGCAGAAGGACCAAATCAAGATCAAGAATTCAGTGAACTTCTTGTAGTCTTGAGAATGTCTCTTCAAAATAACTTTATCACATACAAAAGAGCATTGACCAAGACTATCAACTCTGTCAGGGCAGTACTTGTGAATGTTGAGCATTATCTACAGAAGAGAATTGTTGTTAACATCAATGATTGTGGTGTAGATATATGCCTTCAAGTTTCTCTCTCAAATCTCAGAACTCTAAGGGCATCTGATCTAGATGTTGTTATTGACAAAGTTTATGTAGTCATCACAGAGGACACTCAGCTTCTTCATGAGCTTAAGAATGCACAGATAACAGTCTTTCCTGAAGCTTATCTATATCCAAGTAAAAGGGTGTCCTATATATGCTCACAGACCAAGAAGAACAAAATCCTGAATGTTCCCAAGAACAGTGTGAGAGGGAATATGAGACTGATCATGACTCTTCAATCTGATTTGAAATATAAGAAGAACAAGGAAATTGAAGATGAAGAAATGATCAGGATCCTTGAAAGGTATCTTGTGAATGCTGACATCGTGTTGCCACCCACTCAATTTAATCTAAGGAGTGACAAGGATGATGATGAGTAGAAACATGATGAATAAAAACCTTTTGGCTCAAATCCAAGTCAATCATCAAAAGCAACTGGCAACAAGAATAAGAAGCAGGATGAGAAGAAGGATGATGAAAAGAAGAAAAGGGATGAGAGAAGGAGGAAGAAAAAGCAAGATGGCTCATGACCAAACCAATAAACCCTACAAATCCAAATTAGTCAGTCTCAACCTACCAAATATTTTAGCTCAAAAACTCAACCATCTCTCACTTCAAAGCCAAAATTCTTATATAAGCTAATTGCAAACTCACTCCTCAAAATCCCAATCACTACCAGCCAAACCAGCTTGAAGAAAATCACAACCTTACCTTCATATAAACCTCCAACCAAGACACACTTTAAATCCATTGGAAGAAAAGCAAAGCAACTTCCAGTCACCGAGAGATCATTATGGAATTGCTATGAACAATCTGACTTTCTGCCACTAAATTGGTGCCTCACAGATGAAGAATATTTCCAACATCTAGCTGAAGAAATAGTCAGAGTTTGGGTAGTATCATATACAGAAGTTAGAATTTACTACAATGATGGTTCTTTCACTGTAGTTTGGGTAAATTCTAATGGACAGACTTTCAACTACATAATTCAAAAGAGTGATTAGTTTAATGAAGCATAAGGATACAATCACAAGGTTTTGGAAAGCTACATACAGTGTATGGGTGATATAAAGAGATGAGACGATTGCAAGAGCAGAAGCTGAAAAGAAATAAAGAGATAGGAAGTATGCAGAAGAACTTGCAAGAATTGAGAAAAGATCAAATGAGTTTAAAGCATAAGGGGTGAGCAGGCTCTCCAAAGATGGACATTTTCTAAATATAAAAGTTGGCACATACTCCAGGTTTAGAGCTGGATACATAAATGATTATTCATTAGATGAGTGGCTCAAACTTTTGGAAGCTTTAAGAGGTACTTGAATTTTAGAAGAAATGGAAGTATTAGTAACTCTTAAAGATCTCATTAGAAAAGAGTCAGGATATGAAGATTTTATGTAATGAATTTCCTGTACAAATTTCTGTAACCTTTCAATGATAAATATTGTATTTCTGTCATTCTTTTGTAAAGATTAATTGTCCATTGTAGCTTGGGGTTAGTCCTGTTAACATGCATGAATTTATGATAAGCAACTTCTCACAAATTGGGGGAGATTGTTGTGCAAGACATGCCTGTACTATAACAAGACTAAGTCAAATTGACAACCCTAAGTAAGTTGTATTGTAATCTAAGTTTGTATTTTGTATTGTAATACTTAAGTCTGTAAAAATTTCAATAGAGCATACTGGAGTCTTTTTCTGTAAACAGTATCAAGCCTAAGGATTCTATCTGGAAGAAGATCAAGAAGATCATGCCTCAGAAGAATTATGATGAAGCTTGGAGTTGAATAAATATGTTTTGAGAAAAATATTCTAAGTCAAGATATTTACAAGTCACAGATTAAGTATTATAGAGAAGTCATTCGAGAACTCCAGAATGACTTATCGACAAGTTAAGAAAAGCTACTAGAGAACTTAGAGATATCGAGAAGCCAATTTGAAGACATGAAGAATGGAGATATCGACAAGTCATTTCTTCACTAAAGAACTCAGAGTTATCGATAAGACAATTTGTCACTATAGAACTCAGAGTTATCGATAAGCCAAATTGTCACTAGAGAACTCAGAGTTATCGATAAGCCAAAGTGAATACATGAAGACGAGAGATCTTGACAAGCCAAATTCTCTTATAGAGAACTTAGAGACTTCGATAAGTCAAAACAACTATAGAGGGATTAGAGATCTCGATAAGCCAATATACTTATCGAGATGTCAAGTTCTCTATATACCAAACTGGAGATCTCGAGGTAAAACTCAAAGTACAAAGTGCAGACCAGTTAAATATCCAAGATTATCAATCACCAAAAAATCTAATCAGTTGGATTGACAAGTCTACAAAAGCAGATTGAAGAGTACAAGATCAAAGGCCAAGATTAATTGGCAAAGTAAAGTCACGGGCGTGCAAGATTAGCAAATATACACTAACCCAGAAATAGAAAGATTTGGTTATCCAAAATAGGGTTTAGTACATGATATTGCATGTTGTGTAATAACCAGTGTTTACTGTTTTATAAAGTAAACACTGGATGCTTTGGTAAAATAAAAAAAATAAGATCAGAAATTATGTATTCTCTCAAGGAAGAATCTAACATCTTTATCAACAAAGAGCCTAGAAATTTTGTAGCAAAACATTCTTAATTTTAATATAAAATTAAGTGAGTTTTGAAATATTTGTGTTCACTATTTTATCTGTCTAATTTCAGCACTAATACATTTCACTATAGGATTTTAATTTACTTTGTTCATAACCATTAACACTTTAAGAAAAGCAGAAAAATACAAAAACATATTCACCCCCTCTGTGTGTGATTCATTACCTAACAATGAGAACTAAATTGGATTGGACCTTAACACTTAATTGAACGGTAGGCTTTACATCAGTAATTACATCAATAATGTTATCAAAGTGTTGTGCAAGACATGCCTGTACGTTAACAAGACTAAGACAATTTGTCAACCCCAAGTAAGTTGTATTGTTATCTTAATTTATATTTTGTACTTGTAACATTTTAAAGTCTGTAAAAATGCAAAGGAGCAGACTGGAGTCTTTTTCCTTAAACAGTATCAAGCCTAAGGATTCTATCTGGAAGAATATCAAAATGATTATGTCTCGGAAGAATTTTGAAGAAGCTTGGAGTTGAATAAATCTGTTTAGATAAAAATACTCTAAGTCAAGATCTCTACAAGTCACAGATTTAGTGTTATAGAGAAGTCATTCAAGAACTCCAAATGACTTATCAAGAAGTCAGGAAAGCTACTAGAGAACTCAGAGAGATATCGACAAGTCAATTGAAGACATAAAGTTTGGAGATATCGACAAGTCATTTCTTCACTAGAGAATTCAGAGTTATCGACAAGTTTACATTCATTAGATAACTCTGAGTTATCGATAAGTCAAAGTCCACTAGAGAACTTAGAGATATCGATAAGTCAAAATTCACTAGAGAACTCTAAGTTGTCGACAAGTCAAAATGAAGACATGAAGCTGAGAGATCTCGACAAGCCAAAGTCTCATTCGAGAAGTCAAAAACCTCTATAAGTCAAATTTACTATGGAGTATTAGAGATCTCGATAAGCCAATATACTTATCGAGATGTCAAGTTCTCTATAGGCCAAATGGAGATCTCGAGGTAAAATTTCAAAGTACAAAATTGCAGATCAGTTCAATATTTAAGATTAACAATCAACAAACAATCCAAATAGCTGGATTGACAAGTCTACAAAAAGCAGTTTGAAGGATGTGCAAGATCAATGGTGAAGATTAACTGACAAAGGAAGATCAAAGTAAACACAGGATTCTAAGATATGCTAAGCCAGAAATAAAAGACATACTTTTCTATAAATAGAAATGACAAGTGACTATTTACTAAAGCTAATAACATGTCTTATTGTACACTGTATAAACTATCAATTAACTGAATTATAAAGTTAACACTGGTCCTTTAGTCTGTTGTAACAATTTAGATAGAAAATCTTGTAACACTCTCAAGAAGAAGTTAAACTCTTTATCAACAAAGAGCCTAGAAATTTTGTAGCAAAACATTCTTAATTTGAATATAAAATTAAGTGAGTTTTGAAGATTTGTGTTCTTTATTCTTGCAAGTTTAATTTCTGCATGAACACACTTTCACTACAAGATTTATTTTACTTTGTTCAACCATAAAAGATGCAAGAAAAGCTTAAAAGCAGTAAAACACATTCACCCCCCTCTATGTGTTATTCATTTCCTAACAAGTGGTACTAGAGCAAAATCTGAAAGTAAACAGATTCAAGATCTTGGAAGAATGAATACACAGAAAATCAGTAGCATCAAAATTCCTACCTTTGACAAAGCTAACTACACTCTTTGAAAAAATAAAATGTTGATGTTTATCAGGATGGCCAATCCACTCTATGTTCAGATTCTCAAAAATGGGCCCTTCACTCCTATGGTTAGAGTTGAAGAATCAACATATGGTGATATGGTCATTCCAGCTCATTATGCTCCAAAAGATCCTTCTGAGTATTCTGAGCCTGAAAATGGGTAAGTTTCCCTAGATAGTGGCTTGCAATTGATATTGATTGAGTCACTTGACAATGTGATGTGCAACAATATTGTCAACTGTGACACTGCCAAGAAAATATGGGAAAAGATTGAAATACTCTGTGAGAGAACTGAGGAAGTTAGATCAAATCAAAGAAGGATACTGATTTCACAGTATGAGGGTTTCAAGGCCAAGCCAAAGGAAAGTATAACAGATGTGTATGAAAGGTTCAACAAGCTGATAAATGATTTGCAACTCCATGACAAATACTATGAAGTTGAAGAGGTGAACTTGAAGTTCTTGCTTACTCTCCCTGATCATTTGGAACTAAAAATCTCAGCAATTAGGGAAGGGAGAGACTTGAGCAGAATAACATTGGAAGTTCTATATGGAATTCTCAAAACATATGAACTAGAAATGATTCAAAGGAAGTCATTGAGATTTGGTCAAAGACATGTTGTAGATGGCTCAAGGGCTTTAATTGTCAATGAAAGCCAAACATCTAATGATGAGCCAAGATCTCAAACTCTAGTTGCCTCAACAAGTGAGCAAAAAACAAATGATTCACAGGAACAAGTCATTCTGGAAGTGGAAGAAGATGAGTTCTACACTCTTGATGAACTGGATGAGCTAGATTAGTCAATGGCCTATTTGACTACAAAATTCTCTAACATTAGAGTATAGAAGCCAAGATACTTCAAGGATAAAGGACAGTATTTCAACAAAGACAGTAGCTAGAAAGGAAAAGGGAAGTACACTTCTGATAGCAAGAATGGTTACAAAACTGGATCTGTTGACAGATCTAAGATAAGGTGCTTCAACGGTGATGAACTGGGCCATTTTTATACAGAATGCAGGAAACCCAAGAAAGTAAAGAAAGACAAAACTTATCTTGAACTAGAAGCAAAATATGAGGCTCTTCTGAAGAAACAACAAAGCAAAGCTTATATTGCAGTGGGGAAAAGTTGGGATGACTCTGAAAATGATGAAAATGAAGAATTTGGAAATTATGCACTCATGGCCTTGGAACAAGGAGAATCATCCTCATCTAAATCACAGGTACCAACTCTTACCACCATTGATTTAAATGTGAGTCAGTATAAGGAAACTGTATATAAGATGAGCACAAAAATGTTTCACATATATACAAGTATGGTTGCTGCTAATGAAGAAGTGAGCAGACTGACAAAGATAAATGAGAAGCTTGAAAGTGAGAAGCAAGAAACTGAATTGTTGTTGGTGGAGCTTGAAGCTGTAAAACAAGAGAATGCTTATCTTAAGGACAAGTTCAAGTGTGCAAATGAAATTGAAGCAGTGCTAAGGGAGAAGCTGGAAAAGAATGAGGTGAAGTTGAAGTCCTTCAGAAATGCATCTGAGTTAGTTGGACAATACCATGAGAAAAATAAAGCATGTACAAATATTGCTATTGGTCTTGACTATGATGCCTTGAATAGATAGGTGACAAAGGAAAATCAACAGTTAATGAAAATATTCCAGCTATGCTGAAAAAGGTTGTATCACCTATGTTCAAGGCATGTGAAGTCAACTTCAGTGAAGAAGAATTGATTATCAAGCAAGAAATTGCTGATGAGGACAAAGAGAAGAAAACTGCAGAATCAACTAAGTCTTCCAATACTAAAGAGAAGCTCATGGACAAACAAAGTCCCAACACACCTGTTAAAGAAACCAAAACTGAAGATGCAAGAAAAAGAAAAGAAAAATAGAAATGGGAAAATATGGATATATAAAAGCAACAATTTTGCTTATGTTGCAGATGCTCAAAGAAAGAAATGTGAAAAACGTGGCTCTGTAAATCACCTAACTCACCTTTGTAAAAGGGCAGTTAACAAGCAAATTGAAGGAGCCTGTAAATACGATGAAGCAAATACAAATGATCCCTGCTCCTTCTGTGACAAGTTTGACTGCATTCCTTGCAACTTGAAAGTGATGAAAAGTTGTCATAAACTGAGAGTAGACCTCAAAGAAACAAATATTGGGTCTACAACAAAAAGGAAAAATACTCAACAGTCAATATACTCTATTTTATTTGAAACTACTCATTCTACTTCTGCTAAATCAGTTAACAAGAAGAAAATACCCAACACTGCTTGGGTTGCTAAACACACTTAAAACTCATTGTGTGCAGGGCAAAGTGAAAAAAGTCATCTGGATCATAGATAGTGGATGCTTCAGGCATATGACAGGTGATAAAGCCCTGCTATCATAGTTTAAGGAGAAAGTTGCCCTTTGGTGACCTTTGGCGACAACAACAAAGGATTCACAATGGGATATGATAAAATTGTTTCTGAAAATATTGTCATTGATGATGTAGCACTAATAGCTGGTCTTGAAGTGAATCTTCTCAGTGTTAGTCAATTTGTAAACAAAGGCTTTGAAGTTTTATTCAACAAAGAAGAATGCACTTTTATCAACAAGAAAACTGGTGAAGTTGCTCTGAAAGGAGCAAGGAAAGGAAGCTTGTTTGTTGCAGACTTAAACTCAATAAATAAAGATGAAATTTGTTGCTTCTACACCAAGGCATCAGAAGAACAAAGCAAGCTATGACATAAGAGGCTTTCTCACTTGAATATCAAGGCAATTAACACCTTGGTCAAAAAGGAGTTAGTAAGAGACATGCCTAAACTGGAATTTGCTCAAGTTGAAGTCTGTGAAGCTTGTCAGAAAGAGAAAATGAAAAGATCAAGTCACAAGTCAAAAACTGTGAACTCTATAAGTTCACCATTGCAGCTTATTCATATGGACTTGTTTGGGCCAGTAAATGTCTTATCAATTTCAAGGAACAAATATGCACTTGTGATGTTGGATGATTTCTCAAGATACACTTGGGTAGAGTTCATGCACTCTAAGGATGAAACTCCACACATCATAATTGAACACATCAAGAAGTTAGAAAAACAGGCCGAAGATCACAATTGTGTAAAAAGATTGAGAAGTGATAATGGAACAGAATTCAAAAATGCAACATTGAGTGAATTCTGCAAAAGTAAAGGCATTGTTCAAGAATTCTCAACTACTAGAACACCTCAACAAAATGGAGTAGTTGAAAGAAAAAACAGAACATTAGTTGAAACTGGTAGAACAATGCTGCAAGATGCCAAGTTGCCAACAAGTTCCGTGCAAGGAATATTCAACTAACACTCGACTATCTTATATATTTCTTAATTTTATTAAAAATTATTATTTTTATTATTTTTTCTCATATAACTACGATAAAGTTCATTTGAATATATTATAATTATTTATATTAAATGAATGGGAAGATAACTTATTTAAATAAGAGAATATTCAACTAAATATACAGAGGACGGGCAACATTTTTACCTACAATATATAAATTTATATTAACATTTTATGTTTAATACTTAATTCTAAAATATTATATTATAAATAATTGAGACATTATTTAAAATTTTACCTTTTCAATAAAAATATTACGATTTTATTATTTTCTTTAAATGGTTGTAAAAATAACGTGTAATTAAAATTATGCATGCATGGCATAAATAGTTTTTGGTTGCAATATAACGGCATATAATTGCACAAACTCCTAAAGATCGAATTGCAGAAATATTAGTTTTTTAACAAAAAAATTAACTACGATATTTTTTTAAAAAAATCCCAAATAATTCTTAATTATAGATTTTATCTTTTTTGTCAAACCTAATAGTTGAATGTGACACTTCCAATGATATTTTTGTTTGAAATTTTTTAGTTACTTAATGATGTTAATCATCTATTACACACCTATACATGATTCATACACAATTTTTTTAAGCCCATACACAGTTATTTATAGTCTTGACATTATTTATTTAAATAATTGAAAGCTTACCTACATGGTGACACTTGAACCGCTCCCTTGTTTGACTTAATTTGACTCCTATTAACATTAATAACATGTATGTGTAAAATGAGCTACCTGGTGATATGCATGTCAATATGTCATTGCCGCGTTATGTATATATTATTTAAACTGGGTTGGTTGTATCATGTAGCATGTTACTCGTTTTTTCTTTCTGTTACCTATTCCTCTTTAGTTTGTATAGATGGATATAAATATTTACTCTAGAATGTGTTTTTTTTTTAATTTTTAAACTTTGAATCTTGTGAAAGGTAGAATTCATTATTTATCATTTCAACATATTAGTTAAAATAAACCTAAGATAAATTTATTAAAAGTTAAAGACTAATTTAATAGAATTAAATAAAAAATTTGCAAATGTCTTCCATCTATGTAGAATTGTTTACATTAATATTAAAATGCACTTGAAAATTTAAAAAGATTGCATACAAAAACCAATCACTATTAAAAAAAAGGTTAAATTTAAAAAACCAAGCACATGAGAGTATATTAAAAGCTTAAAAAATCGTTACACTACTGCACTCATAAGTATGATAGTTTATATCAGATAATTAGTCACACGTGTATTGTGTGTAATTGTAAATAAAAAAAATATACACAAAACAAATTTTATACGCTAAAAAGTGTCCCATATAAATGGTTGATGGAGACCATGTCCAACCCTAACTTTTTTACACCATTTTGTTATAAATTTTCCAAACTCAATTCTAAAAGTTATTTATCTTTATACTTATTTAGTAAAATAAATTTGTTCCATTTATATTAGCTATTTTATCACTTTTAACCTTAGTTTTATAATTTAGTAATAAAATAATTATATAGTATAAGAATAGTGGTGTTGGTGGGTTAATATTGAAATTAAAAATAATATAATTTTTACATACTTTAATATAAAATTACATAAAAATAATGTAATGGACATTAAATGTTAGGAGGACCCAAAAAATGCATGACTCTCTGTCTTCTTAGTAACTGATGTAATTATTTGTGTATTTCTAAAAGTGATTTGTTTTCATCTGACATAAATTATGGTAATTTGTTTCCTAACCAACTGTTGATTGTGATAGTACAATTTTTAAAATTTAAATTAGTTTATGAACTAACATAATTACCATTTAATTTAAATATATTTAAAAGTAAAATTATAAAGACATAATATAAGATAAGTATATAGTGGTGAGGTAACGGGCTGTCATGAAATGGTGGGTCGGTCCTTTAGAATTTGGAATGTAGCTGCATTGTTTTGTTTGATTCCTAGCTTTGTTGGTTGGTCGGTCTTGGTGCCCATGTGATTGACACAAACACAAAAGTAATTACTACTACCCATTTTCTAAGAAATAATATGTCAAAAATCACTTACTACAATAAGAATAGCAAGATAGACAACTTTAGTTGCATGTGATTATATTATGAAATGAAGTGAATGAGACACTACCATATTGATATATATTTGTTTTGATTTTAATTTTAGATTACAATTTTACTAAATTCATGAAACTTTTCTTCAAAAAAATAATACTTGTAAAATTCTGCTAAAATATTGTTACCGTTATGGAATACAACATTTAAATAACAAGGACCGAATATGAGTCATGCATGTGTAATTACGTGTACTTTTAGGCATTATGTCTTCTTCTTTCATGTTGGGTTTCAGTTACCTTTTTCTGCCTAATTGTGGTTTTGTTCAACTTCTTTTCCTAGTAAAAGAAAAGAAAGCTTGTTATAATTTCATGTTTCCTCCATTCTGCTATTTCTATCAACTTGCATGCAGTACATGGGGTTAGTAGTACATATAGTTATATTATATTGGTAGTAAATAAATTACATTTTAATGGTTGATTAGTACTATATAGTACTATGATTTATCATGAATGAATATTAAAAACTTGGTAATGTGAGTCGTACTGACTTCTGAGTGGCCTCCCATGGGGATATTTGTCTGTTTCTACTTTCTAACGAATTTGTGTATCATTTTATAATATCAATCTCATGAACTACTACTTTACTTTACTTGATTCCTCCTCATTGTATTTACTTATTTAGTAGTATAATGTATGTATTATGAGCTACTTTCCATGCATGAGATCCAGTTGAGATTCTCTCAGAAGGTTGCAGGAATTTTTCCTTTTCAGACTTTTTTTATATTCCTTCGTTTCAGCCTGTGGGGGTTGCAGTTGTTTCAATCCAATTACCTCTAGTTTATCAGTATTAAACAACTTCGTTGAAATTCAGTTGCATCTGCTCTCTTTTCTTCAAAAAAAAAAAAATCTGAAAATTTTGTGACCAGGGGCATAACCCAATCTAAGCTGAAGTCAAGATATTTTAGTAGCGATTTTCTTTTTTAAATAACTTTTTTTATTAAGCCCCGACTAACATCAAAATACTGATGATATTTAATTTTAGCTCCGGCTCTTTGGAAATCTTGATTCCGCTAATGTCTATGACCCGATTGAGTTCATTTCTTCGTTTCTCAGTTACTTTTGTATCTGAAGATTGATGCTCAGAGAATTGTTGTATGTTTCAAGTCAAAAGAAACGGCCCTTGGATGGGTAAAAAGCTACTTCATATGAAGCCTAAGATTAACATTTGAGGTCCTATGACTGATAATATAATACAACAATAATGAATAGCCCAACAGGGATCAAATGGTACGGATAGGAGGCAAGGCACTTATTAAAGTTTAGTGGGGTGGAGCTTTTGGCTTTGCAGGCTGAGTAGGATGTTATTTGTATGGGCTACTAAAAGTTCAAATTATCTCCTTCTATCTACTTTCAAGTTGTAATGATTTTTATTTGATGTTATATTTTCTTACCCCCACCATGTAATCATCTTGCTATATGAGTCCTTATCTTCTCACTGTTTTCTTGTCCTCTTTTTATTTTTTATTTTTTACATCGTCAGGTGTCCTAATTTTAAGCTCAAGACGTTAGATCTTTACGAGAGAATCTTACTCAAGCGATATCGCCTTTTACAGAAGATCGAAAGTTACAATTCAAGACTTATAGCAACAAATAAATGTGGGAGTGTGTTCAATCGGGAGGAAAAAGACGTTAACTAAAACAAGCAGTTACCTAAGAAAAGAACTGCAGTCTGTTAACTTGGCCTGAGAGGGGTGACTACTTGTTATGGGTTGATTTGGCTAGTCTAGCTTATAAAACAATAAGCCAATAACTCAGAACTTTCTTATCTTGAGCATGGCAATAACACAGAACTTTCTTGTTTTAAGCAGCTATTATGCCTATTGAGAGGAACAGATGTGAACACTATACAAGACTTGTACAGCTTATTTTCATGATTCTTTTATTTGAATACATTTTCTAATATTTCAAGTTACTTGGCATGTGTACTTAACAAACATCAATAAAATGTACATTATTTTTGGTTTTGGGCCTTTTGGCAGCTGAGTTGGATAAAATATTGGCCTATAAATTTCTCTTACATTCAAGTTTAATACATGTGGTTCATTTTTTTTGCAGTTCTATATGAATCAGTTGGCCAATGAAGTTAAATCATAGAACAGTCAACTAAGATGTGCAGTCCATTGCTTTGGGCTAAGAGAACTGGTAACTTGTTATGGATTATCGAGGCCCAAATTACACTAATAAGTGGAAAGTTTCTTTTCTTGAGCTACTTGTAGGCCCATTGTGAAGAACCGATACTATAGAATGATGATTCCATGGAACTTGTACAACTTATTTTCATGATCAATCAAGAAAATAGTTTCATATTTCACAATGTACATAGACATGACAACAGAAAACTATAAAACTCTCAGTAATGATCTCTTCTTATGTATAAAGATTCTATTAACAAAACATTGCGAAAATTTGAAATGTATGGCATTCATACCTTTGCTTCATTGTTGCATGGTACATGTCATTTGTCAATACATATACAGCCTGATGTACAAGAATGCAAGGAAAGTGGTAGTATTCTATATGTAGAAGTCGCTTTGCTTCGATTGAGCTTTGATGTTTTTTAGTTTCTTCAATATGTTTGTGAAGTAATCCTGCAGATACTTCTCAAGAGAAGATATATCTTTTGAATCCACACCAAGAAGACTATATGTTTCGGTCATTGGAACTGAGAACACAGTATCACTTGAAAGAACCTGCATATGTTTTAACATTAAGTCATTAGTGTATTGGTAGTTGGAACCTGTCATGCTGCTTATATTCACATGAAAGCACCGGGTCAGCTGTATACGGTAGGCAAGATTAATCTTTTTATTTTCTTTCCAAAGAAACAGATTGTTCACTGCATGCATAAGAATGACAGGACTGGGAGGCTATACCTGTACTTTTCTGTGAAGTTAGATTTACTTGACAAGCCTATCAAAAAATTAATTGTGTACCTCCGAAAATGCTAATCTATCAGCAACATCATTAGTCCACTCAAAAAGACGAGTCAGCTGGCGGGTTAGTTTCAATACTGAAACAGGAACTGTTGTCACATTTGCATCTTGCCCTCCAAGTCTCTCGCACAATGCTATCACCTGAAAGAGTAAACCAGTGTAGGATATGTACTTATTAAATGATCGTTTATATTTATTGATTTGAAATCTTAGCAAAACTAAGAAAATCAAGCAATCCTATGGTTGGAAGTTTCAAAGAAAATAATTTCGAATTAAGCTAATTTAACTTCAAAAACAACTTGCCCATTATGAGAGAGTCTTACAATTTAATGTTTGTCAAATGCTAAAAGATGTTCAATTTTACCTCTTGAGTTGTCCATGCACGAGGCCCAGCAAAAGTAAGAAGCTTTCCATTGACCTTTTCATTCCGTAAAGCTATTAATGTCAATCGAGCTATATCCTGTAAGAATGCCAAATGCATGCTTAGACACCTCTTTGACTAAAACAGCTGAAGGATGATATTTGTTCTTACTTGGGTATCCATGTAAGCTATCCGTGTTGGAGCATCTGTTCCCCAAACAGATTTTTCTTCAAGTATAGGAACTGCATATTGCCCAATCAATCCCTGGTGAGGCAAGTAATAAAGTTAAAAAGAAGACATTGAGGACTCAGTTCAGAAAATATAAAATAAAGAAAAGTAGAAGACACTACTAATTTATGAATAATTTTTAGTAAATATGTTTCTAGTAGCCAAATATTCGTTAATGCTGCATCTTAGCATCTGCAACTTTCCATAAGCTAACATACCGGATCAACAACTGAAATCCATTTTAACAAGTCAAGATTCAGAAAGCTTCAATCTTTGCCTGTGGCTTTTAGTTCTCCAGGAATTGAACATGTCAAATTTCCAATATTTTAGAAACGTAGAAAACATTTCTACCAGTTAGTTTTCTTTCTCATTGTTAACAAATAATTTGGTCATATTTTAAGTGCAGGGAGAATGATTAGCTCATAACTGGTTATTTACCTAAAAATGTAGTTAAAAAAAGGATTTAAAATGCAAAAAGGCTTGAATACGGATTTGGACTGCAAAAAGGCATATAAATCATCAAACCATAATGAACAAAATGTTGTTAATCAAGTTCGTATTCAAGTACCTGCATAAATCCACATAGGCGGATAATTGTGTGATTTATGCCTGAATCCTGCAGAAATTTCTCAGTGCAGTACTTGATCTCCATCAGAGGAACTTCAGGGTGCTTATCACAATTATGAATTGAAAAGAATACAAATTTTTGGATTCCCATTGCTTTTGCACATTGTATCAAAGCAACTTTCCCTTCCCAGTCTACCTAAAAGAGAGTAGATTAGATGATGCAGGCAGACCAGCAAAGGATACTAATTGTGAAACCATTAAATTATAAAAAAAAATATTCGAATAAACATTCAAGAACATTAGAAACTCTGAACTTATTTTATTTACCATAAAGATGGGACTGCCATAAGTATGTCTTTTACATAGTACAAAGTAATGATCGTATTGCTTACAGTTTTTATTGGTTCCTCTGGTCGCCCGGTGGCACAATCAATGATAGTATGCACACCTACCAAAGTTGCAGGTATTGTTTCGGGTTTGCTCAGGTCCCCCTGTTCAAAAACAATTCAACAGTCAATATTTATATAACATATGCTACCAAGAAAAGGTTTCTATACGAGTATCACAGACAATTTCTGCTTCAAATAATTCTAAAGGACTGCATATTGTTGTGAGCACAGAAATGCTTTACTTATGAAAACATGAGACGGAAAAAGGCAATAGATGAGTGTGTTACCCACATATTCATGCTTATCAATATAATCTCTCAGAATATATATTAATATGTATATGCCGGTGCTTGTTAGTTTATGTACATGTCATAAGTATACCTCCCCAACCTAGTGATTACATTAAGCTTACAAATATATAAAACCATTAAAGATGGAAGATTTCTTCCATCGAGGAGATTCACACTGAAGTTTCATAGATAACTATCACAATAATAAAGAATAGCATATTAACATGTAACGGACAAAAATTAACATTTACAGCTGAGCATTTTTGATCTGATAAGCTAACAAGTGTAAAATAACATCATGGTTCAACAACTATGGCATGATTATTCAGTAGGAATAAAAAAACTGTGTAGTAAATTCAGCTTAATTATATAGTTATGTCATCTAAAGAAATTGCATTGCATGGTGCATTACTCTTAAACTAGTAGAAAGGTTATAAGTTAATACATTGACAACAATGGCACCCCAGTCACGAAGGAAATCAGCAGGGATAGGTCTAGGCCTCACTAAGCACCGAACGTCATATCCCTCATCTAACGCCCTTCGTACTACCTGTCTGCCTAGAGTTCCGGTGGCACCCACAACCAATATGCTGGTGGGCCTCACGGGTGTCCCTGGTGCCAGATTTGCTGCTGCAGGTGCTGCCCCAGAAGCACATGTAACAAATAGTGGTTGAACATGCCCTGAAATTCTCAGATTCTTCTATATTTTAGTCTTAAAATAACATCCGTTCTTTGGTCCATTTAATAAACAATAATCAAATGATATAATTATAATATTATAACAAATTACCAATAAGACTTTGAACTGAATAACTCATTGAATTACACATATATTTTGATGAGCTAAAAATATGTTTCATCTTTCATCATAAAAATTGAAACTTTAAGTTCTTGATTCTAACCAAATGCTAGTATGCTACTGTATGAGACCAATACATATAAAATTACAACAAAGTTGAATAATGGAGAGGAAGGGGGGAGAGAGAGAGAGTGGGAGAGAGAGAGGGAGAGAGAGGGAGAGAGAGAGCGAGGGGAGAGAGAGAGAGAGAGAGAGTACCTGGGGGAGAGCAACAAAGGGAAGATTGAGGAGAAAGAAGGGCATCAGATGCAAAATTGCACTTCCAAGATAATGGGGTATGACCATGTGAATGAGAATTGAGCTTCTTCATGGTCAAATGATTTACTGGGATTCTTAAAGCCATTGTTTCTTACTTTCTTTCTCTGTAATACAATAACAGGCAGTATGTATGATGTATGTACTGTTTAGTTTACAAAAACAGTTTACTCAGTTAGCCTTAGACAAAGAGAGTGGACATCAAGACATTTGATCCAAATTATACCACGTATCACCTTTTTCTCATTCATTGGATTGGATAGAGTATGGCCCCACACTGTCTCGGCTTTGCTTGGGACAGAATGTTTCATACTTTCACAACAGTTTATTTTTCATTTTGACTTTAAAAACTCAGTCCTTGATTAAACTACTTGTAAAAAAATTAATCAAGAGAAAAAACAAAAATATGTTGAATCTAGCTACATATACTAATGCATCTTTCTGTATAGAATCTGAAGTAAATACATTCACTAAAAGTATGAACATGATGATATCAACCAAGACTACTTTTCGGGCAGGCTCATTTTTTGCCTCAGGACAGCTGCACCCTGAAGAATTGATATCAGCTATTCAGACTTTGTATACATGTTTCTTCTATTCTAATAGCAGTCCTGGTAAAAATAAAACCATCAAAGACTGCCTGTTCCGGACAAAGGGCTTAGAGAAATTTCATACACGAAATGGCCTTTGTTTACTTCAAATCTTGATGATGACTGTTATTCTGAAGCGGTTGCTCCACTCGAGTAGAAGATCAGGATTGATGTCTTCTGTTTAGCAACACTTCTTCTAGAAACCATATTTATTATCAGTACGATCGCGAGGATTGGATATATCATGCTCATCCTCGCCTGACTGTTCATCAAGATCTTCATTAGTAAACTTGCTTATATCAAATTCTTGACTGTACTTATTGCCAATAGTATCTTGCGTTCGAGAAATTGAATCTTCCAACAATTTTGTATCTGGATATTCACATATGCATGATGATGGGTTTTCATGGAACTCCCCCCTGCCAGGCTTTACCTCATTTGGCTCACCCATGAAGCCAATTTGTAAAGTTCGAACTCTTGAAGAAAATTCTTCCCATGCCATGTTATTCCTGTTCATAAACAGCTGATATAGTTTCTTAGCATTTGGACGAATTGTTGGTTTGTGCCCAAAGTATCTCCTGCAAGAAGAAAAAACATGATGTAGTAACTATTAAGTGACCAGTTTGTATAGTGCATTGTTGTGCACAGGCATAAAAAATGATTTTTACATCAACGCCAACTGAGGAGGACAAAACTGCAAATGCCTTCAATGATTCAGCAGAAAACAGTATGTTGGTATACATCTACCTATCACACATCTTTGCATTTAAATTGATTTTCCTCTAATGTTAAGGTCATTTAAAGTTGTAATCACACAAGATATTTAGACTTAAGTAGAATTTAACTGTTCAATGAAAGAGCAGAGGCATCCTCATCTGTGCATTAAAGTTCAAGATTATTTTTTGTAATCATAACTTACTTACCTTCTTCCGGCTAACATTCTTGCCATGTTACCATTATTATTGGAGACGAAAACACTGCTCTCCTCACAAACTATAAAGTCTAGTGCCGCCATTCGAGAAGAAAAGGTTGAAAACGGTGCTAGTTCTTCGGCGCTTGCAATAGTTTCTTTTGTATGGAAATTAGGAAAAAGAGCCTTTAGCGGTGCTAAGGTCTCCTCCCCTCCATATAGTTCACCAGATGCCACATAAATATGAACATCACTGCCAAAACCCAGTGCCCTCAGCATAAGTCCAACTTCTTCAGGAGATAGGGGGCATTTTCCTTGTCGTCTTTCCTTGTCAGGGTTACTTTTCTACATTGTACAGTGTTATTAAGTATTTTGGAATAGGGTGATAGCACAATATTGTTTGAAATAAGAGTCTCACATGCAAGGTTTTCCACCTCTTGCGCATTGCACCCAGCTCTATTCTTTCCTTCTCTCCTCCACCATAATCACATCCCGAGAACGCTAGCATATCGGATTCAAACCTAGCACATGCAAAGGTAGCAGGGTGAAACACTGGTCAGTAGTCATTAACACTATACATAATTTAGTCTACTCCTAATATGAAATTTTTAATTTAGTTCGTATTCTCCTTCCTCCAACATATGTACAAGGCCGCACAAAATGCTTTTAAGTTCAGCCATAATAATAAGAACCATCAAAATTGCTTAGCAAAAAAAAAAAGAACCATCAAAATCAAGCAGCAAATCATAGGATAATTACGATATCTTAATAATTAGGTAATATTAGCACAAGATATCAGGTAATCATGTAGTTTGAATTTAGAAATATACTGATATTGTGGGAACATCTAGAAATACTCGAGTTACTTGTGTATCATATTCATAGCTGTGTACACATTCATTCATGACTCGAACCATTCTTTCCTTTCAATATAGTGATCCTCTATTGGTTTCACCAGAAAAAAACATGCAATTACCTTAAGTGCAAGGATATGTAATCCTTGCTTTTCATCCTCATTCTTTCAACCATCTTCCTACCCATCTGAAGAATAGAATCAGTAAACATCAAAGCGTGGTAATTGACTCTGCATCGCAGCTTCTGCAGATTGTTTTCCAGCTGATTTGACAGCCTATAATCAAACTTGGTTAGCTGAACAACCTGCCAAATGATTTTTAGGATCAGCTCCAAAAGTCAATAGCTGGGATAGGCAAACACACTTGAACTTGAGATTCCATCTCTTAACAAAGTATAGCAAATATAGCTGTAGACTGTATTGAATACTAATCCCACTTTTTTTTCCACGCTTAAATCAGAAAGAATGGAACAGTCATTATTAAGCTATTTCTCTGACAGGCTCACACATGTTCAGTCGACCTCCAGTTCTCCATGGTCATCTCCTCACTTAAGATCGAACTGGATAAAAATCATATGCTTCGTAACTTTGGGATGAAAAGAACTATCATAACACAGCTATTACTCAACATATACGCTGATAGCAAAAGGTACAGAAAGACTATTGTGCACAGGCTTCTCTACAACATATAAGTGACTCCCTTCAAGTGTCACCATCATCAACATGAATGCAGAAAAGCTTTCCCAGTCGCAGATCCTCTTTTTCTAGTTCAACTATTTTACTGAAATTTGTAAGGAGTATTATGTAATTTGTATATTTAATTGAGACCAGAAAATGCAATTAACTTCTTATCAAGTCCCCTAGGCTTGCTGAAATTTGATAACTGGCACTAGTTTTTTTCTCTGAACAGAATTACGACATGCAATATGGATGCTGAAGTGTGCACTGAAAAGATAAAGGAAACGAATTTACATATTCAGCATTAGACTAGGAGCAGAATGCTTACATTCTTCTTTTTAAGTACAGGTGATACCCGATTCACATAACAGGTTGGATCGCACTTCCTTGGTACACGCATATTATGTGGGGTCATGACGTTCCCTTTCCTTTCGGGAAGTTGTTTGATTATTTTGACATCTTTTGAGAGATATGAAATGAACCAATCAATATTGAAGATTTCCGAGAAATTGCTGGACACATTAAAACACATCATTGGTTACTCTATGGTTTTAGAAGTAAAGAAATCGTATTTTGTTACTAAATTCAACTACAAACCTCTTATCCTTCCAATAGGAATTCTTGTCCAGATTCGGAACAACAAGGGTTGCATTTAATATATAGGCTGCAACAACGGCGTCTATAATCTGCAACCATCATAACAAAAATGAATAACTTTATTCAGTTTACTGTGAAAAGCGAAGCTAGTAAAACTCATTTCATTCGAAATTGTCACTAACACAAATTTTTATTTTGCGATTATATAATTTAGTTTAGGTGTGCTAGAATTATCCCTGATACTTCAAACATGTATCGAACTATAAAAGCATTAGAAAGATATAAAGACATGTATAGAAGCAATCAATATAAAGTCGAAGCAGGATCATCTATCTGATTGTTATGTAGCTTGTATCACCATTAATCTTGTATGCTAAGTCGTATCACCATTAATTGCAATCTAAACAAAAAAATTCCAAGAAAAAGACCTGGTGAGGTCACATTAGCACCAATGGTAAACACTGTCTTAAAAGTTAAGTTTGCATTGTATTTTGATCTTAACTACTATGATGTGGAAGTGCTATCAAGCTATGCATCTGCTATATAACCTCTCTTTCACTACAATTAATCAGCAAGTCACCCACCTTTGACATAAGTAATGGAAAGAGCAAATAAAATAAATTATCGAAGAAGAAAACAGAACCTAAACCCTTGAAAATAGCAGAAAGACACAAGAAGAACCTAGAGTCTCATGCAATGGTGATAATTAAAAAGACTTGTCATTATCATTTCATTAGCTTGTTCTGTTGAAGAGTTAAGACCCTACAAAGAATACTAAATCGCAAAGAATTTAAAAGAAAAGAATGGAAAGAGGGTAAATGTTTCTTTCTCTCCTAATCTTCGCAAAAATGGGAAGAAAACTTTAGACAAATTTACGTAAAAAATGAAAAAAATTCCCATTCTCTATCTTTTTTACCTTATTTCCAAACATAACATTCAGGAACTAGTTTAAGATATTATATTTCACTTTCTTTTCTTCTCTTTCAAATTCCAATTTCAGGAACATGGTGTAATAAAAAGCCCTAATCTCAAATCAATTGTTGGTAGTAATCAAGAAATGTACCCCTGTTCTTTGCTGATTCAGTCCTCCACTTGTTGCTATCATCAAATACCAATCAGGGTTTGTCTTCAACTCAGCAGCTGCAAACACATATATCAACATAAGCTTTGGTAATCTGAAAATTATATGTAATTAAAAACCCGAAAACTTACATTGAAAATCGCGGCTGGCGTTACTACAACCATAGTAGTATTTGGAGTTGCTGGAACTCCACAACTCATGGATTAAACTCCCTCCATGTTTCTTTACAAAAAAAACATCAATCAAAAAATATTATTCAGACAAGAACATCATTCAGACAAGATTTTTAAACCGTCCCACGTGTTTTCACTCGATCATCACGTGATCAGAGACATGGTTAATACAAATTCATATTAAACCTTATCTAGTTACTTGTAATTAATGTAAAAAAAAAAGACTAATTCAAAAGAAATTAAAAAAGAGGATAAATGAAAAAAAAAGGTAGTATAGTAGTAGTAACGTATTAGAAGAAGTCTTACAAAGCTGTAACGCTTACCGGAACACGAAAAACAATCTCATTTTGGACATTCTCTCGTACTCCCAGAACCGTGTTTAACTGTAACAGAAACACACACAACATTCATTTCTACATACATAAAAAAAACACACACGTATAGGCCAAGGTTTGACGGAGAACGATAAATAATCAGAATCTGTCTTAAAAAGAGAACCATAACAATAAACACCGAGAATCGTCTTAAAAAGAGAACGAGAAAATTACGGAGTGACGATTGGTGTGGTAAAGCTGGTGGTTGGTGATAGGAGGAGATAGAAGTGAAATGAAAGCAAAGACAGCAAGCAGAATCGCGACGGCACCGGCGAAAAGAAGCGGAAGACGGCGGAGAGGACGAGAAGTTAGTAAACATGCAACCACCTCGAGTCCTAGAAGCAGATGAATATTGTAAGTAGCGTGCACATTTTTTTTGTTCTTCATTGCTATGGACGTTGTAGTAGTAGTTTAATAATATACTACTTCTTCTTGTCGTTCATGTGTGTAAATAAATATTTGTGTCCATATAAAATGAGAAGGCCGAATGAAAGTATAAAAAATGTGTTTATTCCTCGGAGATATCGGGGATGGTAAAAATTGAAAAAAGGGGATGTTAATAAAATCGCTTGGATTTGTCGTAAAGTATAAATCTAAAATGTAAATAGATATGCTACTATTATGTAGGGGTACGGTAAAAAAGGATCGTACCGTTTGATATGGGCTCTTTGATTGGACGCCATAGATACCGGAATATTTTATTTTTTCTTACGACTCCGCTATTTTCTTTCTTAATTACACAACATGTAATATGTAATATATCTGCATAAACTCTGTTGCTCCTGTACAAGAAGAATGAGAGTACAAATAATGAGAAATTATAGTGCCTCCATTTGGTGTGCATATGAACACGCCTTGGAGGAGCTAGTCTATAATATTTTTTTGAAAAAATATACTTTTTATAAATTGTGGGATATTATATGCGTTAAATATTCTACGTCTCATTTTATTGATTTTTCCCCAAATTTTTCATAGTTTACCGCCCCCCTTCTCTTTTAAACAACTCTTCAAACTCGATACTGAATATTTGATGAGTAAATTACAAGGGTGTGGCTGTAGTATACACCGATTTTCAAAAATTTAGCCGAATTTTCACTTTGACGGAATGTTGGCCGAAGTTCATTCCCGCATTTTAAAAATTTGGCTGCCGTCTAGTCCGTTAACTTAGCACCGTTAAATAATAAAAAAACCCGTAAAATGAAGGGGTATTTTGGTAAAACAGGTCTAAAACAAATAAAAAATAGAAACCGACCCACTTAAACATATTCTACTATACTAAATTGTAGTCTCTCTACTTCCAAAACCCTAGTTAACAATTCTCAATCGACGAAGCTGAGTTGGAGTGGTTTTTGAGTGAGATGGAGTGGTTTATGCGACCTAGGAGTGAGTTGGAAAAATACGGAGCTGCTGAGTGCCCTAATTACAAAGGTAATTCTTTCCATTCCCTAATTAAGTGATTAGGGTAATTCTTTACAGTTTAATTCATGACTTACTTTATGTTAGAGTAGAATATTGCTGATGTGGTCCCGAATCTTATTGTCTATGTTTATTGCTGTCGGAATATTATTTATTGTTTTTGAATGGACCCATATACTCTGTGCATGGCTGATAGAAAGTGATTTTGCCCTAGTTAAACAACTCAGTGGATGACCCCCCCTTTTTGACATCGTTTATGTATTTTTATTGATTTATTATTGCAGACTATCCTGGTTTCTTTACTATTAAAATGTATCATGGAGGTCAATTTGACAATTTGAACTCGAAATTTGTTGACTATAAGATTGATTACTTTGATTTCTGCAATTTGGATTTGATGTCTATGCTTGAAGTAGTTGGGATGTTGAGTGCTGCTATTGATCATAAATCAGTAGGGGTGGATTTGTTCTTTAAATCACCAAAAGAGGGAATGGATGAACTGGGGATGTTAGAAACTGATGAGGAAATAAGGATGATGACAGCTTTAATTAATGAAGAAGTGCAGTTTGTTGAGGTGTATGCTGTTGTCATTGAACCTCTTGAAGTGGAAGGTTTGCCCTTAACAGATCCACATCGTAAAGTTACAGAAGTCATAGAGTTGGAAGATGAGGATGTTAGTAATGAGGAGAAGGTTCCCTCTTCTGATTCAAGTAGTGAAGGAGAGCAAGAAGATGAGGATGTAGTTGTAGAGCCAAGTCCAAAGAAGATGAATGTGAAGAAGGTTGGAAAAAAACCAAGTCCAAAGAAGAAGGTGACTGAAGATGAGCATCATGTTGAAGTTGATCAAGGTCAAGGTAATGATCAAGGTCAAGGTAATGAGCAGCATGAGGGTTCAACTGCTGAAATGCAAGAAGAAGAAGAGTATGATTTAGAACATCCACCTGAAGGTTATGAGGAATGTTTTGAAGGACAGGAAGCTAACTTTGATAGGTATAGGGATGAGGAAGAGACAGATGAAGAAGATCATGAATGGTTTCCAGATAGCTCTAATGATGGGAATTCAGATCATGAAGAAGACTTTGGAGATATCACTTCTGAGTTTGAGGGGTTCAGTGATTACAGGGATGCTAATGTAAGGAGTGGAGGTAATGACTTTGGAGCTGCTAATGAGGGTGATGAAAATGTGGAGTTAAATGATGAGTTCTTTGATAGTGAGGATGAAAAGATGGCAGTTGATAGTGAAAATGAGATGGATGATCAATTTCCAGAGTTCAATGAGGAGGTTGATATGGCTAATCCTAAATTCCACTTGGGACTGTTATTCAGAGATAAGGATGTACTGAAAAGGGCCATTAAGAGTCATGCCATAGCTGAGAGAAGACCAGTGCTCAGGACAAGGAACATGGGAAGGTTCAAGAGAATTTATATATGTCTTGGACCAGTTAAGAGGGGTTACAAGGCAGGTTGCAGACCAGTTATTGGCTTGGATGGCTGCCATCTTAAAGGGCCTTTTGGAGGGCAGCTGCTTACTGCAGTTGGTATGGATCCAGAGGATGGAATGTATCCTATAGCATGGAGTGTTGTAGATGCAGAAAACACTGATAACTGGTGCTGGTTCATGAAGAAGTTGAAAGAAGACTTGAACATTAACAATGATGGAGCATGGACCTTCATAAGTGACAAACAGAAGGTGACTTATTTCCCTTACTCACCTATTTCATTTTATTTAATAGCATTTCACTAAATCAACTGATTTAATTATTTAGGGTCTAATCAATGCACTTGAGCAATTGTGTCCAAATGCTGAACACAGATTTTGTGTTATGCATTTGTATAATAATATGCACAAGGAGCATAAAGGGCTGGGTCTGAGAGGTATACTTTGGAGTGCTGCAAGATCAACAACCTCATTTCATTTTGAGAGGAACATGGACACAGTTAAAAAGGTAAATTCAATTTATGCAGTGAGATAAATTAACTTATTTATTGTGTGCCTTGAAACATGGAATGAACTTATATTACTGTTGTTTATACAAGTTGAGCAAAAATTGTTGGGAGTGGCTAAATGACAAACCAAAGGAACAATGGAGTAGGTCAGGCTTCAAAACCACTTGTAAATCTGACATTTTTGTCAATAACCATTGTGAGGTCTTCAATGCCTCTATCAGAAAGGTGAGACACCTACCAATAATTGCAATGCTGAGATGCATACACCTAGCTGTCATGAGTAGAATCCAGAGAAGGATGGCTGAGGCTCAAACTTGGGAGCAGGAATTCTGTCCAAATCCACTAAAAAGACTAGAAGAGTGAGTTAATTTAAGTTCTAGTACGAATATTTTATTTACACCTAGCTGTCATGTTTTAGTACTAATATTTTATTTATAGGGCAAAGAAGAAGTCTGTAGCTTGCCATGTCACTTGGTCAGGAGGTCCTAGGTATTTAGTTCAAACTTCTGCAGGTGGGTATGAGCTTGTGGTTGACATTGTTTATAGAACTTGTGCATGCAACAAATGGCAACTTACCGGCATTCCCTGTTTTCATGCTGTGGCATGCCTGAATTCACATGGTTTTAATCTGCATGACTACATTCACAGATGTTACTCAGTAAACATGTTTAAGAAGGTAAAAGTAGTAACTTGTTCATTTGCTCAAATTTAATATGCACTTGTCTAACTCAGTCTAACTTGTTAGGTATATTCACATTTTGTTGAGCCAATTAATGGTAAGGAACAGTGGGAAAGGACTGCTTATACTAAGCCCCTACCTCCAATTGTCAAACCTTCAACTGGTAGACCTAAGGTAAGGAGAAACAAGAAGAATGATATTCCTATAGCTCCTGATGCAACTTCTTTGAAAAGAAGGAGGACAAGTGTGCAATGTGGAAATTGCAATGTATGGGGTCACAATAGGAGGACCTGTCCTTCAAAGGTATTTGTGCTTGTCATTTTTCTTTATCAAGATATATTTTTCTGTTGCTTTTTTATTTTTTATGTTGTATTTTTTAAATACAGAATAATGAGTCTACAATTGAGGGGAATGCTACTGAGGGAAATGAAAATGTGACCAATGCAAATCAAACTGTTGAGGGGAATGAAAATGTGACCAATGAAAATGCAAATCAAAACACTGAGGATGAAGAAGTTGCTAGAGAGCCAGAAGAAGGTGGTGAAAATTTTGCATCTGAATTTATGCATGGAGCATCTCAGCCTACACATGAGATGGATGAAAGCCAAGGAGGTGTATTCAGCCCTCAATCACCAACTACAAATCCATTACTAGGGACCACTGGTGTCACTCTTAAGGCATGGCAGAAGCAACATAAAGCTGTTACCACAAGGGCTGAGATTATGAGGGCTAGGAGTACTAGGGAAAGAAAAATGAACAAGAAATATGCAGATTAAGTATTTAGAAGTACCAACTTGTGGCATGTATTTTTGTTAAAACTATTAAGGCTAGTTGGTGAAAATTAGAATTTTGGTTGGCTAGTATTTTGTATGCCAAAACTGAAGGTATATCAGGTGTAAGGCAAATGATGTGCCAAGTCTTTTGTGTGCCAAATATTGTGCCATAACTCTTTTGTATGCAAATATTGCTTTTTATAATTATATAGTTGTGTGTATACTAACCAGGGCATATATGGGTGTTTATATATATCTGTTATTTGTTATGACCGTTACAACTCTGAAAATTCCAAAATTACCCCTTACTCCGTTACACCTGTTAGCCTTTACTTAACGGCAGCCAAATTTTTAAAATGCGGGAATGAACTTCGGCCAACATTCCGTCAAAGTAAAAATTCGGCTAAATTTTTGAAAATCGGTGTATACTACAGCCACACCCCTGTAATTTACTCATATTTGATTGGTATATTTGTACCGTAACAGATATATTGGATATTAAGATTTACTTTTTTTATGTGATTTAATACACCGAATGCAGTGCCTAAAATTTTAATTTATATATGTGAATTGTTTGGTTGCTACGTTTATGGGGCCCGTTTGACTCCACAAAATAAGTTATTTATTCGTTTATAAGGTCATAAGTATTTGTGTTTGTCGACTCACCTTATAAGTGGAATTTACACTTATACGCTGATAAATTAAATGTTAACAACAACATACTTTTTATCAACTTATTTTGATGTTTAGTTTTTTTAATCAACTTTTATTTTAAAATTTATGTTTTTACATGTCTTTCTAATTTAAAAATTTACGAATTAAGATAATTATTTTTAAAATTTATTTATTTTAGTTCATTAAGTAAAAAAATTCCGACGTTTAACCAAACACTTATAAGTATTTAGTTACTTATCACTTATAAATCCCTTATTTATCTCAAATCATAAGTTATTTATTTTAACATTTCCTGTTGGGTAGTGTCAACCCAAGTACTACATCGATGAAATAATATAAAATTATCTAGATATATAGAGAGCCGGTTCACTCCATTAGTATGATATTTTCCGTTTTGGGCCGAGCCCGCACAAATTTGTTTTTAAGCACATCCCAAAAGGCCTCGTACTAATGGAGTTAACTGGCTGCTCTATATACAATAATATCTCTTTTCTCCTCGATATGGTACTTGGGTTGACACCACCCAACAATCTTCCCCTTAAATCAAGAACCACATAACCCATGTTCTTCCCGCGATAAATCTTCTTACATCTTGCACCTCCACGATTCACATTGTAGAAATCGCCGCTTGAACACCATCAAAAAGACTTTCGACACAAGGCACCGATGGATCTCCAATTGCCACCAAGGAGAACCCCCACATCGAACTACCGCAACCCGTCACCCCCCAAGATCCAACTGAACCATGTGTTGGATTTTTAACGCAGCGGGGGCATGACAAAACACTTTTACACATACAAAATCCAAATAAAAGCATATAAATCGTGAATAAAAATTCGAGGGATCGAATCTAACCTTTAAAAATAATTCGGAGACAACGATCAGAGATCCTTAGCAGTTGCTCCTCAAGTGTGAAGCACTCCACCGGTATCCACCAAGAAAACGATGTTAAGGAGGAGGAAGGAGGTGGAGAGAATTAGGTTTTCCAAACTTTTTGGGTTTTCGGGTTGGTTGTGGGTTAGAATAAAATAGGGTCTATAATAGTGTATTTATAGGCAAAATTTTCAGCTGAAATTTTCCCATAAATATTATTATTATTATCCCATTTATTATTCTCATTAATAATTAAAATACCTTTTAATCATTAATCCTTTTTCTAAACACTTTAGAAATAATTCTCTCTCTTGATTTAATTTCCAAAAATTAAATCCTTTAATTAATAATATTAAGAACTTTTCTTAACTAATTCATAATCAATTAAATCTCATTTAATCAATTATTAAATTTACCAATTAATTATTTATTTCACAAATAAATAATTATTTAGCCATTATTAATTAATTCCTCCACCATTAAATCATTCTTTTTTTATGGTGTGACCCTGTAGGTTCAATATTAAGCCGATAGTAGAAATAAATAATAATAAAACTATTTTATCATTATTTATATAAATTCTCTAATTTATTAAATATGATTAATTAATCACATTTATTCTATATCGTGAGGGATACTTCTCAGCATATCGCGACTATCCGGATAATATGAATTCACTGCTTAGAATACCAAGAACCTATTCAGTGAATAGTTACCGTACAATAAACTCCTTCTACCCTACAATGTCCCGATTAAATACAAGACATGGATCTCGTGTCAAGCCTATCTAATTCAATCACTTTGCTTACCATTTACTATGCGTAGTTCTATGCAAATTAGAAACTCCTTTCTAATTTCATTTACTCTGGCCAGAGATTCCTGAACTAGCATAAGTGGATCAGCCTTGAACATTCGCTTCCTTCACTAGAAGGGGTAGATCCTTTATTGATCATACACTATCTTCGTGTACAAATTCCTATACCCAGAAGAGCCCTAATAATTGTCCCTGGAGACTAAGAACTAAACCAAAGCATAGTTCAGTGTACACAAGATGACTATGATGACCTCAAGTCTAAGGATACTTGTATAACTATCACTATGTGAACAACAGCTGACACGTGAGTGAACTCCATCAGTTGTTCAGCTGTGCGAGTCATGTTCAGTGAACTTATTCCATAATAAGCACCTACATACTAGCTATAGTGTCACCACACAAATGTCTATAAGAACAGACATCCTTCATAATGAAGCAAACATAGTATGTACCGATCTTTACGGATTATTAATTACCAGTTAGTAATCCTATGACCAGGAACTATTTAAGTTTAAAGTTATCATCTTTTTAGGTCTCACTATTATGATCTCATCATAATCCATAAAAAGCTTTACTCTAAACTATGGTATATCTTATTTAAACACTTAAATAGATAAAGCCCGTAATAAAAACAAAACAAGTCTTTATTAATATCAATGAAATCAAAACAGATTACATAAAAGTTATTCTCAAATCCTAATACATGATTGGACTTAGGACATATTCCTTTCAATCTCCCACTTGTACTAAAGCCAATCACTCTGGTATCTAATACCCATCTTGTCTTTATGACGATCAAAGTGACTTTCATAAAGTAGCTTTGTGAGTGGGTCTGCTATGTTGTTATGTGTGTTAACTCTATTTCAATACAATACAAGAAATGTTACCGCGCTCCCACTAACCCTTTTGTAGACGCATGGTTCATCTTCGTTTTTGATAAAATCAAACTCTTTGATTGTCTCATCAAAACGAATGTTCCATCTTTCGAGAAGCCTGCTTTAAACCACATATGGTTCGCACCAGCTTACACACTAGGTTTTCATTTCTCTTGGAAAGAAAACCATCTGGCTAATTGCCAGATCTCATAGTCGTAGTAAGCAGCATTCGCAAGCAAAATCTGAACTGATTTTAACAGGGCTACAGGTAAAAGGTTTCATCAAAGTCAATCCATTGCCTTTGTTTGAATTCTTTTGCCACAAGCCTGGCCTTAAAGGTCTCCACCTGACCATCTGCTCTAATCATTCTTTTGTATCCCGTATACATAGATTTCTTTCCGGATTTCATGGCACTATGCCATTTCTCTGAGTCAACACTACTCATAGCCCCATTATAGGTCACAGGGTCGTCATCATCAATGATCGACAACTCATTGTCATTCTCAATGACAAGGCCATAATACCTCTCAGGTTGGCGAGACACTCTCCCTGATCTATGAATGGGCTGTTCCACAAAAGGTTGTTCAGTCAGAACAAGTGTTTCCACTCGATCTGTAGTAGTTTGTGCTTCTTGAACTTCATCAAGTTCAATTTTGCTCCCACTATTTCCTTCAAGAATAAACTCCTTTTCCAAGAAGGTAGCATGTCTGGAGACAAACACCCGATGATCGGTGCAAAAGTAATACCCTAAAGTCTCTTTAGGATATCCCACAAAACTACATTTTACGGATCGATATTCCAGCTTATCTGGGTCAACTTTCTTGACATAAGCTAGACATCCCCAAATCTTAACGTGTTTAAGACTCAGTTTCCTTACTT
Source organism: Apium graveolens (assembly GCF_009905375.1). Taxonomy (NCBI): domain Eukaryota; kingdom Viridiplantae; phylum Streptophyta; class Magnoliopsida; order Apiales; family Apiaceae; genus Apium; species Apium graveolens. Next base: position 100,795,164 of record NC_133656.1, read on the forward strand.
TCCATATCTCATACGGAGTTTGAGGAACAGATTTGGAAGGCACCTTATTCAGTAAATATGCTGAGGTTTCCAATGCATAACCCCATAGGAATACTGGAAGATTTGCATAGCTCATCATGGACCGAACTATGTCTAACAAAGTTCGATTTCTCCTTTCAGATTCCAATCTGGAGGCGTCCACTGGGAGACTATACCATTTACTTTGAGATAATCTAGAAACACTCTATTAAAGTATTCACCACCTCGATCTAATCGAAGAATTATAATACTCTGTTTGGTTTGTTTCTCCACTTCATACTTATACTCTTTGAACTTTTCAAAGGCTTCAGACTTGTATTTCATTAAACACATATCCGAATCCAGATCTATCATCTATGAAAGTAATGAAGTATGAAAATCCACCCATGGCTTGCGTAGACATTGGTCCACATACATCTGTGTGTACCATTCCTAGCAAATTTGCAGCCCTCTCTCCATGTCTACTAAATGGAGACTGCAATGCCACTATAAAGTGAGATTTTCATCATCCCTTTTCTTTTATTAGTTTGTTCAATCTGAAATAAATTATGTCATATACATACAGACCATTATTTAAAGCACCACGTCCATAAAGAATATTATCTCTAAGAATAGAACATTCATTATTCTCAATAATAAATGAAAATCCAGCCAAGTCTAATATGGGAATAATATTCCTCACAATCGAGGGAACAAAATAACAATTATTTCAAACAATAGTCTTGCCCGTAGGCCTATGTAAATGAAATGATTCTACATCTTCTGCAACAACTCTTGCTCCATTTCCATCAGTAGAATCACCTCCTCTTCCTCAAGAGTCCTACTTCTCCTTGGTCCCTGCAACAAATTGCAGATTTGAGAACCACAGGCGGCATCTAATACCCAAGTAGAAATTTTATTTAATGACATATTCATTTCTATCATGAACATACCTGAATCAGAAGCAGTAGTCTCACTACCCTTCTTCTTCTTCAATTCTGCAAGGTAAACCTTGCAGTTCCTCTTCCAGTGCCCCACCTTGTTACAGTGAAAGCAAACAACTTTGCTCTTGGGGTCTTCAGCTTTTGGTGGAACCGGCGTTTTCTCACCTACTTTCTTCTTCTTGGAAGGGTTCCTCTTCCTTTTCTTAGGATTGGAGCCTTCACCAATTAGAAGAACAGAACTCTTCTTAGGGGGAAAATTTGATTCCGCAGTCTTCAACATGTTGTGGAGTTCAGGCAGACTGATATCCAACTTATTCATGTTAAAGTTCACAACAAACTGCGAGAACGAACTCAGAAGCGATTGCAAGACCAGGTCTTGGCTCAGCTCCCCATCCATGGCAAAACCAAGTTGTCCAAGACGTTCAATCAAATTGATCATCTTAAGTACATGGTCATTCACAGATGATCCCTCAGATATCCTACATCCGAACAGCTCCTTCGATATCTCATATCGAGCTGTCCTCCCTGCCACATCATACAACTCTTGTAGATGCATGAGGATAGTGTGAGCATCCATATGCTCATGTTGCTTCTGTAGCTCAATGTTCATGGAAGCTAGCATGATGCATTGAGCAATATTTACATCATCTATCCACTTACGATACACAACATGTTCATCATTATGTGCATCACTAGCAGGTTCAGTAGGCTTAGGTGAGTCAATCACGTATTCCAGCTTCTCAATCCTGAGAACAATTCTCAAGTTTCGAAGCCAGTCAGCATAATTAGGACCAGTCAATTTATGAGCATCTAGTATGCTCCTGAGTGATAGTGCAGAAGACATAACGTACAAAGTAAATCTGTAAATGATAAACACATAACAACACTTAGCAAATATTCGATTTAATTTCAAAACACTATATGAATCGGGTCTTTATTCATAAGTGGCTCCCACTAGTTTATCTAATTTATTCAACCCCCTACGTGAAAAATTAAGCATTCATAATGCTAGTGGGAATAGGGATCCTACATTCCATTACACAACCCCGGATGTGGCACGAAACGCCATGTAATGTTCAATAGGCAGACAACTCTTGTCAATTATATCTAATGTTATTCCCTAATCAAACTTTAGCCTCTTAATAATTGAGTCACGGCTGTGGCACGACAAACTCAATATTCTAAGTCAAGTCTAACCCAACATTTCGTACAATTGAATCAGTCCCCAAAGGCCCACGGCTGTGGCACGTAACGACCTTTAGATTCTTATTCAATGTACACATCTCTATGTAATAGACAAGTATTTCTTATTTCAAAATCAAAGCCCTCGGCTGTGGCACGAAACGACAATGATTCAAAAATAAGAACTACTTTCTACCATGTTGGAAGGCTATGACCGACACAAGCCCGTTGTATCATTGGCCAATTACTACTTGATATTAATTAATTTTAGAGGGATTATATTACGTTACAATCATAATCATATTATAAAGAGATTCTTCCTTTTAAATTATATATTTCAAATCAATAATCAATAATCAGATGATTCCCAGATCGGGTGGAGCATTGTCAAGAGGCGTCACTTAATAACCCTTTCTTACAGATAGAAATCTGTTGTTGACAGAATCATCCTTTCTCTCATATCGAAAATTCATATTCAATTACGTGTTTCATAAACACAAGAATCTCATGATTGTATTCATAATATTATTATTAAGGTTATGAAACAATTTCACTATACTAGGTTGTCTAACAAACGCCTTATGTTTATTTAAGTTCACCTAAATCTATCATCGCATGATAAACTAAGCATATATCACATATATCAACATGAATAAACATCAAGGTAGGCATGTTACATCATCTAGCACATTAGAACAAGCAATATACATCTCTATGTATCACAAGAAGCATTTAAAATCAATTCAAATGATCAAAAACAGCTTTAAAACACTTTATGGAATATAAAAAGTTCAAAACTTTTATATAAACTAAAATTGATCATTCCATTAAATCCGTCTCGGAAAAACGAATCCAACGGTATATTGCACGCCCAAAACGGAGTTACGAAACTCCCAGAAAATCAATTTTAAAATCAACAGACGGGCTGTAACGCATTACACGAACGCGTTACAAGTCCTGTAACGCATTCCGGTGATGCGTTACACCCCTTTTAAGCCATTAAAGGGTGTAACGCATTCCGTGAATGCGCCACAGGTGTGTAACGCATTCCCGGAATGCGTTACACCCCTATTTTTTTTCCGTTTTCGCAGCAGCCGCCGCCCATTTTTTTTTTCTCGGAATCCGCGCCGCCTGACAGAACCTGTACCTATGTCTGCCTTCTTTCCGTGCAATCAGACATCACAGACAATACAAACAGACAAGCAACAGATATACAAATATATGTATATATACATATAAATAGATTTATTTAATTACGAATTTAATTGATACAACTTCAAAAATTCATAATAAAAAATCTATACATCATAAAATTATGAAAAAAATACCCAGACGATCTACAACACTTGTAGAACCCATATCAACATTCAAAATTATTCTGAGAAACGATTTCTCATCAGACAAAATTAATCCATGATATAACTTGTAAAAATCATAATTAATTCATACAAGCACATAAAATTCTGAAATTTTTACCACAGATCTATATGCATACAACCTATGCTCTGATACCATTGTTGGATTTTTAACGGAGCGGGGGCATGACAAAATACTTTTACACATACAAAATCCAAATAAAAGCATATAAATCGTGAATAAAAATTCGAGGGATCGAATCTAACCTTTAAAAATAATTCGGAGACAACGATCAGAGATCCTTATTAGTTGCTCCTCAAGTGTGAAGCACTCCACCGGTATCCACCAAGAAAATGATGTTAAGGAGGAGGAAGGAGGTGGAGAGAATTGGGTTTTCCAAACTTTTTGGGTTTTCGGGTTGGTTGTGGGTTAGAATAAAATAGGGTCTATAATAGTGTATTTATAGGCAAAATTTTCAGCTGAAATTTTCCCATAAATATTATTATTATTATCCCATTTATTATTCTCATTAATAATTAAAACACCTTTTAATCATTAATCCTTTTTCTAAACACTTTAGAAATAATTCTCTCTCTTGATTTAATTTCCAAAAATTAAATCCTTTAATTAATAATATTAAGAACTTTTCTTAATTAATTTATAATCAATTAAATCTCATTTAATCAATTATTAAATTTGCTAATTAATTATTTATTTCATAAATAAATAATTATTTAGCCATTATTAATTAATTCCTCCACCATTAAATCATTCTCTTTTTATGGTGTGACCCTGTAGGTTCAATATTAAGCCGGTAGTAGAAATAAATAATAATAAAACTATTTTATCATTATTTATATAAATTCTCTAATTTATTAAATATGATTAATTAATCACATTTATTCTACATCGTGAGGGATACTTCTCAGCATATCGCGACTATCTGGATAATATGAATTCACTGCTTACAATACCAAGAACCTATTCAGTGAATAGTTACCGTACAATAAACTCCTTCTACCCTACAATGTCCCGATTAAATACAAGGCATGGATCTCGTGTCAAGCCTATCTAATTCAATCACTTTGCTTACCATTTACTATGCGTAGTTCTATGCAAATTAGAAACTCCTTTCTAATTTCATTTACTCTGGTCAGAGATTCCTGAACTAGCATAAGTGGATCAACCTTGAACATTCGCTTCCTTCACTGGAAGGGGTAGATCCTTTATTGATCATACACTATCTTCGTGTACAAATTCCTATACCCAGAAGAGCCCTAATAATTGTCCCTGGAGACTAAGAACTAAACCAAAGCATAGTTCAGTGTACACAAGATGACTATGATGACCTCAAGTCTAAGGATACTTGTACAACTATCACTATGTGAACAACTGCTGACACGTGAGTGAACTCCATTAGTTGTTCAGCTGTGCGAGTCATGTTCAGTGAACTTATTCCATAATAAGCACCTACATACTAGCTATAGTGTCACCACACAAATGTCTATGAGAACAGACATCCTTCATAATGAATCAAGCATAGTATGTACCGATCTTTGCGGATTATTAATTACAAGTTAGTAATCCTATGACCAGGAACTATTTAAGTTTAGAGTTATCATCTTTTTATGTCTCACTATTATGATCTCATCATAATCCATAAAAAGCTTTACTCTAAACTATGATATATCTTATTTAAACACTTAAATAGATAAAGCCCGTAATAAAAACAAAACAAGTCTTTATTAATATCAATGAAATCAAAACAGATTACATAAAAGTTATTCCTAAATCCTAATACATGATTGGACTTAGGACATATTCCTTTCACCATGGGCTCTGATACCACTTGTTAGCCGCGAGCAAGCCTTAACTCCACATTCGTATGATATTGTCCTCTCTGGGCCATGCCCTCACGGATTTGTTTTTAGGTTACTCCCAAAAGGCCTCATACTAATGTAGTGAACTGGCTGCTCTATATACCAGATAATTTTTTATTATCTCATCGATGTGGTACTTGGGTTGACACTACCCAACAATCCTCCCCTCAAACCAAGAACCACATAATCCTGTGTTCTTATCTCCGCGATAAATCTATCTACATCTTACACCACCACGACTCACCTCTAGAACCCGTCGCTTGAACACCATCAAGAAGACTTTCGACACAAGGCACCGATAGATCTCTAGTTGCCACTGAGGGGAACCCCACATCGAACTATCGCAGCCCATCACTTCCCCAAGATCCAATTTAACCATGGGCTCTGATATCCCTTATTGGGCCTCGAGCAAGCCTTAACTCTATATTAGTATGATATTGTCCGATCTGGGCCATGCCCATACAAATTTATTTTTGGGTCACTGTCAAAAGACCTCATACTAATGGAGATAACTGACCGCTTTATATACAAGAAAATTATCTCTTTTTTTCTCGATGTGGTACTTGGGTTGACACTACTCAACATTTCCCAAACGGGCACATAATTCCAGTTGTCTAGGAACCAAAATTCGGTACATGTTGAATAAATGTGTGCTCCAAACAATGGTCTAGTAGTGTCGTACAATATAATATCATACATCACGTTACTCATTTTTAAGCCACTATTATACATGCTCTATTTCATTTCTATCTATAAAAATTATTTTCGTTATTTTCAAACAACTCTTTCTTCTCATTATTTCTTTTACCTCTAATTGTATTTCATATATATTAATATTTTAATAATAAGATAAAATTATAAAATATTTTATTAAAATTAATATGTCAAAATAATATCCTAAATTGTTAGGACACTATTTTTTTTATTTTATAATTCATCTAGCATTGTTGGACTTCAATACAGTTTCTCAAATTATTAACATTGTCACCACATTTTAATCTTATTGTTGTTTTCGATTAATAGTGTAAAATTTTATGCACAGTCGATCAAAATGTCATAAATGTTTAACATAACTTGGGAGAAACTCTTTCACGCACAATTTTAGTGCATTCAGTATATTTGCACTAAACATATGTAAGTGTCACATTTGATACACATACATTTAGCATGTATAATTTTTATTTGAACGATCTAGTGCTCTTCAATGAAGATTAACTATCTTACCTATTCGTATAAACGATTTGGAGGTATGCATGTGATACAAATTTATTTATGTTTGTTACATCTCAGACTATTGATCTGCAGAATCGTATATTGCGGGAATAAGATTTTTATTGTGAAACACTTTGATTCAGCAAAAAACTCTCTACAACTTATAATCACATACGTGGATTTGACAAAGTTAACTACTAAAGGTTCCCTAACCCAAATCAAATGCATTATTTGGCTAATCGTTAATTTAGTGGTGTTTGTAAGAATCTACAAATTATGTTTGACTTTTTAGGCGATAAACAGTACTCCTTCCGTCCAACTAGGTTCTTAACATTTGACATAGAAAGTTTGGCACGTATTTTAAGACTCTTATTTAGTATAGTTCCATAACTTGTTTTTAAGATTTTATTTTTTTGAATAAAAATTTAATGTTTAAACTTTATTCAAAAAAAGAAAATCTTAAAAATAAGTTATGGAATTATACTAGATATTAGCCTTAAGTGTTAAGGGGCTAAAACATGCTCAGTACTTTCTAGTAGTTACTCGCATAAAAGGATTAGGACAACATCTGATTTTAGCTGGGTATTAGATGATTTTGCGGTACAGGTTTATGATCCCCTTATTTTTATAGGGTGCACATTTTCCTTTATGTTTATCTCGCATGGACATTTTGGAAAAATATTGTTCACTATCGAAAACAACCTTTAACTATCATCTTGACATGGTTAGTGATGTGTTATATGCTATTTTTTGAAAAGCAGGAATTCCAGTTAAAAAAAGGCACCAGTGAACTTTCTTACTCCTCTCGGGGAATTCGACTATTAGACCAACTGATATTTTGATATACAACTGAAATGCAGGAAAACATACGTGTATTGATCAGGCCCGTAAGGATAATCAACACAACTTTATACTGTTTGGTTTTGATATATTTAAATTTTTGACTTCCAATGCAGTTGGATTTTTGTGAAGTGTATGTTGAAGTTATTTTTGTGTTTAAGTTCGTTCACAGGAAAGTACTGATGTAAATATAAGTTCAAGTTATGACTCCTTAAAATCTAGAAGTGAGTAGAATACTTGGGTTTGTATTTTTAAATTAATTTAAACCAATGATCAAGTAAAATAACGATTTAATGATGATAAAAGGCAATCCAGAAACTAGAATTTTTCATTGGTGTTAATGAATATGTTAATATGTGATATTCAACTTTCGTGCTCTTGCTAAAAATATCCCACTTAAGTTTATATTGTTCTCTCACAAGAAAAAATATAATGCCTACAACTACACATATAAGTCACTCCCATGATCAATCAACATATAAATAATAAACGGTTAAAGTCTAAGGAATTTTTATTTCATAACTAGCATATTAATCTCTCAATTAAATAATTAAATTATGTCTGTCATATCATAAACTAGAATTATAATTCGTCTCCCGATTCATTACAATTCATAAAGATACAAGTAAGGGTTCGTGACTCCCTCAATTGTGTAAGCACCCAAGAACATATTAGTAAAACAGAGAAATCATAATACAAATCACACAATCATTGTAATAACTCGAATTTTTGAGACTTTATAAAATGCTTAATGAATAGTAACCCTGACAAACGGGGGAAAAAAACTTTTTAGCTCATACTATGTTGTGCATGAGAAATTGAGTTTCTGAGTCGATAACATGATTATACGTACCAAATGAGTGTATGTAAACGCTATTAGTTCTCGAAGAAAACGAACTTTGAAAAATGACCGTATCTACGAACCATCAAGGATTACGGGAATCATAATATAATTACAAATTTAAAATCCTACAAATTCATATCCAAGTACGATACTTTAAATCATAAAAAACGTATAAGAAAGGATTTGCACCGCGAACCGTTTACGAGAATTTATTACGAAAACGAATAAGCGACCGAGCGAACGCGTAAAAGAATAAATAAACATATCAAACCAAGCTAAATATACTAGCTAACTAGAGTAAGAAACTAACCATGTTCAAGTAACCAAATAGTGACCTAGACTAGATAGAATGATAACCTAAGGCTAGTTAATAGTAAACCTAGAATCTAAACCAAGTAGATTAGCTTGCAACCTAGGATGGCTAGCCAAGATATTCATGGATTTAGCAGTACTAGGAGATATACAAATCATATCTCACAAATATTTCAATAGAATCATTTCCAAGAAGCAACAAAAACTCTCTATTCTCTCTCCCTTTCATCCCATTCGGCTTCATAAAAAAGAAGCAAGAAATCAATTTCAAAACACCAAGTTCTAACCATGGAAAAATTCCACCATTAAATCCTAAGATTCATACATCCTAAAATAAGGTAAGATAAATTTTTGAGCTCATTCTATTAAGGTTTAATGGGTGAAATAAATTCAAGAAAAGTGATAATGAATAGTAATGAATAGTAACTTTTCTTGGTTTCTTGATTTTTATGGCTAAATTTAGGTTCCTTAAACTCAACCAAGCATCCCCAAGACTCCACCATCATCAATAACACATCACAAGATTTCAAGAAAGGTATAAATCTTTGACCAATCTTTATTTAAGGTTTAAGTTTCAAGAAACTTTGAAATCCTAGTTATAAACCTAGTTTAAGTGGTTGGTTTGCTATTATCTTGATGTTTAGTTAATTAGTTTTAATGTTGATGATTGTTGCCTCAATAACATGATATTATTGAGAGGAGTTAGTGCTGAGATGATTATTTGATGGTTGTTGATGGTGGTATAATGATTTAAGACGTAAACAAAACTCGGATCGTTATCAGAACCTCGTTAAAATGAACAAAACTCAACTTAAGTTTCTGCAGAAGTTCCCGAATGTATAAACTGTAGTTTCTTGAAAAGTAACACTTTATTATGATATACAATGTTATAAGGATCGTTTAGGCGCTTGAATCGCTTGATTTCGATTTACGGATCAAAAGTTATGACCGTTTTAGTAAAAGTAATTTATGCGACAAAAACTACTACGAATTACGAACTTTAGGAATACAAATGATCGACTTGAAAATATTCAAAAATCATGAAATTTTTACAGAGAGTAAGGAATATAGTTTATTAACTGCTATACAAATTTCAAGTAAGGAGTTTTTATAAAAATGTCGGAGCCGAGACCGCGCGATTAGAAAACCATTAAGAATCGTAAACGGAGCCGAGGACCGAAATATAAAAGGCATAAACGAACATAAAGGATTTCGAAAAGAAAGAGAACGTGACATGAATGAGTACTTAAAGGAATAATAAGAGTAGAATGAGTTGCGGGAATGATTTATAAGTAGCGTGCATGTACAAGTCGCCATAAATAAGAACGGGATCTAACAAAACGATATATGTTTATGATAATAGATTTCCGAGCGGACCCTAGAGCATCCTCCACCTCAAAGTACCCTGGAAAGTTTACGAACCCAACTCCATATACCGTTGTGTTAAGACCAGATTTGTTTACTGTCTTTTGCTTAAATGTCATGCTTGCCATGATAACTATTATTTGAGTTTTCGCATCAAAAGCGATAGTGTTACGATGTATATATATCGTAGAATATTTTAGCGCTACCATGAGCGTGATGTATAATTACAAGACCGAGTGTCGGTTAGAGTTTTTAAATGAAAACCCGGGAGTCATTCTGGTGATGTTTTGAACAATCAAAGTCCGCACTTATTTTATTCCAAGGGACTCGATGTCCACTTGCGAAGTATTAAATACCTCAAATTTATTTAAAATAATTTTCAAAGATCGAATCCCCTCAACTATATTTAATTACTTGAGCAACGAATATTATTTCAGTTAATCATTTAATATAGGAGAAGTATTCTCCAATGATTATTTATTTCAAACTCAATTAAGTATATTATTAAAGATTACTTTAATTATCTAAACATAAATTAGTTGAGGAATATTATTTCAAATATTCTTTTAAAAACATAATTATTCGAGGTTTAATTATTTAATAATTATTATTTATTTATTAATTATTTATTAAATGATTTAATATAATTTAAAAATCATAAAACATAATTTAAAATACTTTCTGAACTTCAGCAAATCATTCGAATAATTTAAAATCATCGAAGAATATTATCTCGACTTATTTTATATATTTTGAATATAGTTTCAAAAGAAACTCCCCCTCATTTATCTATCTGTTGACAACAGTCAACTCACATTACCTTAGTACTTCCTCCGAAAATTCTCGGAAGTATATATATATATATACATATGAGATAAGCTGTACCTATCACTAAACAAAACGCTTGGAGAACTTCGATGTAATTCGAGTTCTTGAGATATGATAGGATCTCTTAAAGGACAATGGAGGGGTAGAGATCCAGTACTTCGTGTATTGGTGAGACTGCCAGTACCGTGGGAGACGGTACATGTGTACCTAAGGACTTGCGAAGTGTGTGTATACCCGAAAATGGGACACATAGCCCGTATGCGGCCAGGGTGATAACAAGAAGTTTGGACGTCATCCCCTACTAGTAGAAAGGTTACTAATTTTCGTCTTACGACTTATCATCGTAAGCGGGGGCTCCAGTGAATGTCCTATTCTTCCAATTGAAATTATGATGCAATACCGTAACTCAAGCCTATGTGCTGGGTTTACCATTAAGGTATTTGCAGGATACTAAAAGAATTGTTTTCGAAAGTAGGTGTGAATGACCGAGGAAAACTATTTTAAATAAACATATTTATCGTATATGGAATTATACTTGAATTTCTCATACAGTCTTTTCATACTGTTCATTATTATGCTGGGCATTATAGCTCACACTTGTTTTCTTAAATTGACATAACACAACAGTGAATCAAGATGCCTAACATAAAACTCACGGCCAGGAAACGAGTAGGAAACGGTCAGCTGTTCCGTAGGATGTTTGGTATTGTACCTCAGGTAGACCGAATAAGCTGGATTGGTTTTAAGTTAGTTTTAGTCCGGCTTATTTACAAGTATGACTTATGTAAGATAATAAATAAGAAATGTATATTTGGCCGATGGTCTAACCTTACATAAAGGTTATTTCTGCGGTAATACTTAATCACTTTGCGATTGTAATAATTATCTCTTTATGGATTGATACACTCAAGTAATGCATGGTTCGTTTCCACAATAACCTGTAAGTGTGTGTGTGTGTGTGTTGATAAGTGTGGTGGTAAAGGTGTGAGTATTTATATATTGTGGTACAAGATAAGTGTTATACAGGATTTAAGATGGCGTGGCCTCCTAGATCCCTGACCCCGGATTTTGGGGCGCCACAATCATGTTTAACCAATAAATACTACCTAATTTCCAGATACAATAGTATAGAGTTAAGAAAGATACAACTTGATGAAATCTCTCAAGGTTGGAGTGAATCCCTTCAATCCTTACTCAAGTTTTCTCTAGGCCTCTCTCTCTCTACCCTCAATACACGCTTTCCCAGTTCTAAATGATAATATAAAACCTAATATATATGTGTTTTTGATTGTCCCCGTAGGAAAAATACAATCTTCTAGAACAAGTTGGATTTTGGTTGTCCAACTTTCAGGACTGGTTCCAAGATTATCCAATCCAAAATAAAATTTGATACCACCTTCAAATTAAAGATAATTCCTTTAGTTTCGCGCGGACTGGTATATGACCCAAATCTGATGTCCAGAACTTGAATTAAGGCCCAAGCATCGATTGCTGCGCAAGTCATCCAACAAATCCAATTTTTCATATGATTTTAGCTAAAATAGGCCAAATCCCTTCCAATTTTGAGAATAATTTTTTCCTATCATTAAACACTAAAATAATATTAATAAATACCCAATTAACTATAAAATTGTATAAATATGCAGATAAAACCCCTTAGAATATATATAAATAGAGGAAGTTACTCCAATGAGAATCATCTTATGGTGAGAATTAAGAATTCACTACAGAATAACCAAACTCAAACTCGAATCACTAAAATATAATATAAGTATATATGTAAATAGCACCACCACACAGCCACCATAACCACCACCACTCAACTATCACCAAATTATCGTTGTCATCATCACAAATAAATTTTACAACCACCAAAAACTCCACCGCCGCCAAAATAACCCATCATCGTAACTAAAAGCAAACCGCCACATTATTATTACAACCACCAAATCATTAAGGCATCCCACAAGTTATTAATCACCTTCCGATCTCATCTTGTACCATAAGTGATCAGATTAAAAAGATTGACTAGTCAGAAAACAAAACGAGTGAGTTGATTGATACATTAAGCCTTTCTTAGCCAAACCAACTGGTATTTAATTCTTGAGTGCATTCACTAGTTTTCAAAGACACCAGTGATCCAATTAAACATTTGTATTTGTCTCATGGAATTGCTTCACAAACCAATGGAGTTAGTGTGAAGCACTTACTTACAAAAATGAGAGCACATCACTTAAAACATCTTTTATTTTTCAGAAGAAGTTGCCAAAACTCAGTTCTGAGTAAATTCTTCTTTAAATATCAAAAAATTCTTTGTAATCAAGAAGTTCAACTTGCTTGAGTTGCTTGCATAAAAATTAGAAATAAATTAGTTTTATTGTGAACAGTTGTGTGTGAATTGCTTTGAGCAGGTGCAGATAGATATATATTCAAGACACAAATATAAAGAACACAAAGGCTTCAAAAACATTTCTGGTGGATTTGTTGTTCCACCAGAGATGTGTATTTCAGAAAATCTGTGATTCAAAGATTTGATCACAGCTGCGTCCTAGTACAAACTAGATAATTTTCTCTCTGGATTTTTCTTAACAGCTTTGGAAAAATTCACACTCTAATTACTAGCTGCAACTTGGTTTATATATCACCAAGTTTACAAGTGAAGACAAAAGTACAAATACAATTAAAAAGGTTCTTCACATGTTTCTTCTTCATTTCTCTATCCAATGCAATCTAGGATAATCTATGAATCTTTGAATACTTCCTTATTTGCACCAGAATGGAAATGCTACATTTTCTTGATTCCTCCAAGAAGCTACCACATTCCAATTGTCTCTATCAACCCATGTGCCTCTGTCAGCTTATGAATTGTCACTGTCAAATGCCATTGAACTGAGCATCCGTTGAAGCTTTCATCCGTTGATGGATTTATCTGTTGATGCTTTATCAGTTGAAGCTTTATCCGTTGATGCACTCATCCGTTGATGGATGTTACCCGTTAAAGCTTTAGAGACATCCGTTGAAGCTTTGTTTCTCATCCGTTGAAGGCCTTTAATCTATCAGTTGATACTACTTCATTTATACAAAATTACAAGGCATGAAATATTTACAATTAGCCCTCCTATTTGCATATCCACTAGTAGTCAACATGACTTATAATTTCCCAAAACATCTAATAATTATAACTTAAATACAGAAACTGAAATGTGCTACAATACTAAACTTATTTCTAAGTAAAGCTACTGCATCAACGGATAGCCAGAATGGTCTTATCCGTTGATGCTACAAATACTAGATTTCTACTTAAGTGTTTTGTTTAACTTATCATCAAACTAATACACATATTCCCAACAATCTCCCCCTATTTATGTCTACTAGAATTGTAGGCATAAATTTGGGTTTAACTTGATGATAACAAAACACTTAACAAATATATGAACTGAAATCAAGTAGAAAATCAAAAGTGCTGCAAAAGTGTATGTACTGAGATAGAATTGAAGAATTATATTATTTCCAAGGATGCTCCTTTAGGCTGGGCAAATTATTTTCTTTTCCTTTGTTCCCTTGTTTTCTTCCCTAGCCTCCTGTCATTTTCCTCTACTTGGAGTTGGAGTTGTCTGTAAAATTCAGCTTCATCTTCTTCACTGATATCCAACTTAGATTGCATGTCCTTGAGAGTTTCACTACTAGCAATTTTAAGCTGGTCTTCAAGTCTGAAAAATCTTCTGACTCCTTTATTGTCTCTGAACTCCATCAACCAATGAGGTGATTTATGAATTGTAATTCCATGCTCAGGGATGAGTAATGTTCTAGGCAAGGAATTAGACTCCCACCAAGTTTTCCTTATGCTGGCAATCTTGTTGAGAATCTCAGTTTTGGCAGTCATGGTAAAGCCAGAATCCCTTTTAATAGCTGAGTAGATTCTAACCAAGGTAGAATAGCCTTCATTTAGAATTCTTTGAAGAGGCCAAGTCCTTTCCTCACTTCCTTTATACTTGAACACTAGCCTTTCTGGGAGCTGTTTGTATGCACTTATTCCCCTTACTTCTTCCAGCTCATCCAGATAGAATTCTATATCTGTAAACTCCTTTATGTCACAAATGTGAATATAATCATCCTTTGAGGCTTGTGGCTTAGGCTTAGGTTTATATTTCAGAGTGAATTTACTTGAGGTTGGGGGAGGTGTTGATTTGGATTTTCTTTTCAGTTTCTTTGGTGGTGGAGAGGTAGTTAGGAAGGTAGGCAAGTTGATGGTGTCCCAATCAATAGGTTCCTCTTTAGGGATGATTGGTTCACCATGGATATTTATACTAGGATCAACAATAAAAGGTTCAGGAATGGAAGGTAGTGGTTTAGATTTTGATTGGGTTTCCACAGTGTCATCTCCACTCATCCTTTTTGCATTGGCCTTCTTTATGTTCCCTTTCTGCCATTCCTTTCTTTCTTCCCTTCTTTCCTCCACACTCTCACCAACCACATTCCCCATATCCACATTTCTGCTTTCAATCTTGTATTCTTCACTCTTGTCTTCAATCTTCTTCTTTTCTTCAATCTGACTTGATTTTAGCTGTTTTTCAAGCTTTGCTAGTGCTCTTTTGTCAGCCTTCAGCTTTTTAGCTTCTTCCTTTAACCTCATGGTTTCTTCCCTCTTGGCTTTTGAGAATTTGGGATGTCCTTGCATTACACAGATACTCTTTCCCTCTCTATAAATGATAGCCATATTCATTCGTTTCACTACATCATTGGTCTCTTTGTGCTTTATGATGCTACCACCCAAAACTTTGTCTTCATCAGGTTTTGGAAGAGGAAAATCCACTTCTTTTAGTTGACCAAAGTTTAGAGGGTTCTTTGTAGAGTCCCTGTTAAATCTAGTGGATGGCTTGAGTACCATGGGTTTCAAATTCCTGAAAGAAGTTTCTCCAACCTTATTCCTCCTTACTTGCTTGTGCTCCATTGTGATTTGCTCAACTTTTGTGATATGTTTCACAGATAAGGATTTTATAGATGTAGAGCCAAACACTTGTTGCATCCTTTCATCAATTTTTCTCCTTTGCTCTTTCACCTTCATCTCAGCTGCTGCTAGCTGGATTAGATCAATTCCATCAAGCTTTCCTTTGATTTGAAGTGTTGGAGAAGTAGTGATGGCAGGAACTAGCACTTTGGATATTTGAATGTTTGTAGATGGCTCCCCTCCCCCTTCCACTTTATTCTCCCCCTTTTTGTTATCATCAAGGAGAGGAGTCAAGCCTTGTGCTCTAGCCAATTGCATTAGAAGACTTGTTTGAGACTGTTGATTTTGAAGAATTGTGACCACAGAGTTTTCAATAACTTGAACTCTGTCCTCCAATTTGGCCAGCCTCTTTTCAGCATCTGATTCTCTTCTCAGTCTTAGTAACAAGTCCTGCATGGTACCATAGGGCATGACTGAATCCAGCTTCTCAGAATTGTAGGACTTCAAGTCAGCTATATCCTTCTTGAGTTCATCCACACTCAAATTATGTCTTAATTGCTGTAGCTTCATGAGATGTAGAGAATCTAGGTGGGCTTGAAGAATAGCCTTGGTACCAGCACTGGAGGTGTTCTGAATGGCTTTTTGGATATACATGATTTGTTTGACTAAGGATACATTGAATTGTCCTGGTGTAGACTCCTTTGTCAATGCCCATTCAGGTAAATCTGGAATAGAACTTGGGCCTTCATCTCCCCCTAAGTTCATGCTTCCATCAAATGAAACAGAGTCATCATCATTAGAATTTACTCCAAATTCTTCAGATGGCTCACCAACTGTAGAAGGCATCAAGTTGACAGAAACTTTATCCCTTTGTAGAGATTCTGAAGTATGTACTAGATTTAAACTCTTTTCTGCCTCCTCATTGCCCTGAGTAGCCAACAATTGATAGGCTGATACAGGATGAGTAAAAGTGTCAGCATTCAAGGAAATGTTATCAATTACAGCTTTGTAATGTTGCTAAAATTGTCTTTCCTTTTCAGCATCATCCACAATCATTGACTCATTAGCAATGGCTGGATCCATTCTTATACCTTCTATACCTGCTTTTCTCTCAATTTTTCTCTTTTCTTGCATCAGGGGCTCCCCTGCCTCACACTCCTCACACCCTCACCTTCACCTACTAAGGTGGCACTCCTCTCACTTTCTTTTGCCATGCTGGAAGAAATAGCATGCATATTTAGACTCTCAAGCTCTTTTTTTTCCTGGGAGCAACCCAGCCTCTCACTCAAATTTTCACTCCCTTCCCTCAATCCTAGAAGTGATTGTACAGTAACCATGTCTTCTACACTTGGAATTGAGTCAGTTATTTGTGTAGAGACTATCAACGGATAGGGAGTATTCGTTGAAGTAGAAACTGATGGTATCAACGGATAACTGTTGTTAAGCTTATCCGTCGAAGAACAACCACTTGTCAACGGATGAGGAATATCCGTTGAAGAAGGAAAAGAAGTAGAAATTGAAAGTGACATAATTGTTGAATCTGTGTGGATTAATTTTAATTTAGGTGATACAGATTCTTCAACTAAGTCTGAAAGAATTGGCTGATGATCCAACAAATCATCTAAAAGATGATGATCACCAGTATTTGAGTGGGGCTCCTCCCTGAGTTGTAAAGAGGGAGAATCAGGAATTGATGTGAATATCATGTCCACATACAGAGATGGTGATGGAGAATTTGGTGATTGATGTGTGTCAATTTTGAGAGAATGGGGCCGTGACTCCACATTTGTTGGAGTCACATCAAGCTGAATTTGAGAAAGCATTGATACAGGTGGGTGTATCTGTGCAGTGTGTGCACCCTGTGTGGAAACTAAGGTTTTGACCCTCTTTCTTCTTGTAAAGGCTTTTACAGGTGAGTGTGTGGCTTCAGTGTCCCTCCCTCTTTTGTTCTGTGTCCCTGGTTGGGGACTATTTTCAATAGCTGCACCCTTTTGGGATGATGCAACTAGGGATGAGTTTGAATCCTTTTCAACCACCACAGTCTTTTGAGAAACTGTGGCTTGGCTAGCTGGGGTACCACTCACCTCTCCTACCTTATCCAGGGGGGTTTCTTGATGTTCACCCCTCCCCTCACCACTCACACCCTGTTCACTCCCCTCAGGGTTTATGGTAGTTGTTACAACTGTTGTCTTTTGAGAAACAACAGAGGTGGCTTTCTTTGACTTTAGTTTTGAAACTTTAGGTTTGGTGGCCTTGGTAGGAATCTGTTGGGACAAAGACACAGATTCCATGGCCACACTTGAAGGCAAATAAATAATGGGGTTGGAAGTAGTAGGAGTTGAAGAAGTATTTACCTCACTTACCTGAGGTGCATTCATTATTGGTAAATATACCAATGGCACCTGATTGTTGAGGTTAATTCTCAAAAGGTCTGCAAGGACCCTTTTCTCTTATGCCCAGCACTTGAGTTTATTACTCTCATTGGTTATGACCAAACCTTCAGCAACATGGTTAGCCAATAATATAAAGAATCTAGCATAGTAGATGTTATGAGGCCTATTAGCTTTGTTACCTAACCTGGTACCAATTCTAGTATAACATAGTTGCTAAAATTAAAATACCTATCAGAAACTAGCATATAGAGCATATTAACAAGAGATGAAGTTATTGCATCAAAATTACTAATTTTCCCAGAGAAAACCTTGATAAAGGCATCACCAAGAAAACTCCATTCTTTCCTAAGGCCTTTTCTTCTAATACTCCCTAAACTAGCACAATCAAAAGAATAGCCTATGGAATCTAACATGCTAGATACATCATTATCAGTGTATGGTATCATGGCATTGTTCTCAGGTAGTTTGAAACAGGACTGTATATCATCACAGTTAATACAGTATTCTTTACCTCTGAGAGAGAAAGTGATGGTCATATCAGTGGGGTTGAACTTTGCAGTTGTCCAAATCTCCTCAATTACCTCACAGTAAATAGTTGGGGCTTCCAGCATTGCATAGCTTAGTTTACAGTTCCTGATGAAGTCCATCATCTTGTGATAATCTGAGTGGGCTTCATTCTTTTCCATCAAAGCTACAAAATTGTTTTTCTCATAGACAAATCCAGACTAGGACATTATCTTTACTACTGGTGCCATTGAAGTGGGTAGAGGTTGCAGAGAAAAGTTGAGAGTTTTGGGAGAGAAAGAGAGTAAAAGCTTTTGAAAAATTGCAATAAAGCGTAAAATGAAAATAAGAATTCAAAGGGCTTTTACACTTTCTCAAATTAAAACATAAGGAGAATGATTGAACAATATTTTTAAGTAAATTACAGCCGTTTGAGAATAAAGAAAACCGTATGAATTCTAAAAACTGCCTTAATACAAATACATACAACTGTGTATATATATATGTATCAACGGTTAAGTAAAATAATCAACGGCTATGACTTACTTAAAACAACTGATGTGACACTTCAACGGATGAGGTAAACAGTTATCCGTTGAAAATTAACACAGTTTTATCCGTTGAAGGATAAAATTACAAGAAATGTATTTGTCTTTCAACGAATAATGATCATCCGTTGATAGAACAATTTTGGATTTCAACGGATAGGGAATATCCATTGATAGAATAAACTTTACTTAAAGCCAACTTTGTTCTTGCAACAAATTCATTTCAGGCTACAAAATATATTATAATAAGGACATGAATTTATGAATAATTAAGCATACCTAGCTCACTTACTAATCTTGTGAATGTTGATTAATCAAGTGGCTTGGTAAATATGTCTGCAATATGCTTTTCACTTGGAACAAAATGAAGTTCCACTATACCATTCATCACATGTTCCCTTATGAAGTGGTACTTGATGTCAATGTGCTTGGTTCTTGAGTGCTGTACTGGATTTTTAGTAATGGCAATGGCACTTGTGTTGTCACAGAATATTGGAATTTTGTCAACATTTAGCCCATAGTCAAATAGTTGATTCCTCATCCACAATATCTGTGCACAGCAACTACCAGCATCAATGTACTCAGCTTCAGCTGTTCATGTAGAAACAAAATTTTGCTTCTTGCTGAACCATGACACAAGCTTATTCCCAAGAAATTGACAGGTGCCAGTTGTACTTTTTCTGTCTATTTTGCAACCTGCATAATCTGCATCTAAGTAGCCAATTAGATCAAAACCAGACTGTCTAGGGTACCAAATTCCTAGATTTGGAGTCCCTTTGAGATATCTGAAAATTCTTTTAATAGCCACTAAGTGAGATTCTTTAGGGTCAGCTTGAAATCTAGCACAGAGACATGTAGAAAATATTATATCAGGTCTACTAGCAGTTAAATATAGAAGTGAGCCAACTATGCCTCTATAACTTGTAATGTCCACAGACTTTTCAGCCTTGTTTAATTCAAGCTTGGTGGCAGTGGCCATGGGAGTTTTTGCAGATGAACAATCCATTAAGTCAAACTTCTTCAAAAGATCATAAATATATTTAGTTTTACTAATGAAAATTCCACCACTAACTTGTTTAACTTGTAAACCAAGAAAATAAGTTAGCTCTCCCATCATGCTCATTTCATATTTACTTTGCATTAACTTAGCAAACTTTTTACAAAGCTTATCATCTGTAGAACCAAATATAATATCATCTACATAGATTTGAACAAGTATTGTAGAGCCATTAACATTTCTAAAGAAAAGAGTTTTTTCAACAGTACCTCTTGTGAAGTAATTATCTAGGAGAAATTTTGACAAAGTCTCATACCAGGCTCTAGGTGCTTGCTTTAGTCCATAGAGTGCTTTCAACAGATAATACACATAGTCTGGAAAGTTTGGATCTTCAAATCCTGGAGGTTGGCTTACATAAACTTCTTCCTCCAATTCTCCATTCAGAAATGCACTCTTGACATCCATTTGATAGACTTTGAAATTGGCATGGGCTGCATAGGCTAGAAAGATTCTAATGGCTTCAAGTCTTGTAACTGGAGCAAATGTCTCATCAAAATCTATTTCCTCTTGTTGAGAATAGCCCTTTGCAACCAATCTAGCTTTATTCCTTATGACAATGCCATTTTCATCCATCTTGTTTCTGAATACCCATTTTGTGTCAATAGAGCTCTTGTTCTTTGGCTTATGTACCAGCTTCCATACCTTGTTCCTCTCAAATTGGTTTAGCTCCTCTTGCATTGCTAAAATCCAATCTGGATCCAATAGAGCTTCTTCCACTCTCTTAGGTTCCTCCTGTGATAGAAAACTACTGTATAGACATTCATCTTGAGTAGCCTTTTTAGTCTGCATCTTAGATGTTGCATCACCAATGATCAATTCAAAAGGATGATTCTTGGTCCGTTTCCTTTGAGGTGGTAGATTAGCTCTAGATGAGGTTGCCTCAGTATTGTCATGATGTGAGATAGAGTATTGATTGGTTGAAACTCCCCCTGAGTTACTGATCCTTTGAAAGGAACTGGGAGTTCTATCAACTGATGAAGTAAATTGATTATCCGTTGATAGACTATGATCAACGGATGCTTCATTATGTACTTCAACGGATGATGCATTTTGTCTTTCAACGGATGCTGCATTACTTCTATCAACGGATGCTGAATTATGACTTTCAACTGATGCAACATTTTGTGCATTATCCAAAGGCAGATTTTGAATCCTTTTCGAGGTGCCTTCTCCATCATTCTCATCTTCACTATCATCATAATATATCTCAATGTTGTAAAATTTGAGTCCTTCATGATGTCCCTCATCTGTTAGTCCATCAATCTTTTTATCATCAAACACAACATGCACAGATTCCATAACAATGTTGGTTCTTAGATTGTAGACCCTATATGATTTTCCAGCAGAATAACCAACAAATATCCCTTCATCAGCCTTTGCATTAAACTTTCCTTTGTGATCAGGTTGATTCCTTAGAATGTAGCATTTGCAACTAAAGACATGAAGAAAGTTTAAGGTTGGTTTTCTTCTCTTGAATAATTGATAGGGAGTCATGCCTTTTGCCTGATTGATTAGAGAAATATTCTGAGTGTAACATGCACAGTTAACAACCTCAGCCCAAAAATATGTTGGGAGTTTTGACTCTTCAAGCATTGTTCTTGCAGCTTCCATTAGTGATCTGTTCTTCCTCTCCACCACACCATTCGGTTGTGGAGTCCTTGGAGCTGAGAACTCATGCATGATCCCATTTTCTTCACAGAACAACCTCATGGTAGAATTCCTGAACTCAGTTCCATTGTCACTCCTGATATTCCTTACTGTTAGGTCCCAATGTGTTTGTAGAAGGGGCGTTGAATACAAACAATACCGAATAATTGAATTTAGTGCGGAATAAAAAATGGAAACAAAATTCAAGTTAAATAAAAATATTATTAAACTTGAAAGGTGTTACAACAACGGTATCGATTACAAGGGATTAATCTCAAATTAATGATCACAAATCTAGAATAAATTCGACATGAACTTTTTTTATTTTTGCAATAAAAAGATTCAAATGCTAAACGCAATTTGAGATTAAGTTCTAGGGATTTTGATCCGCTAGATAGTTACACAAGAACAAGAGAATGATTTCTAGTTGTTTGGATTTAACTTTAATAACTAGAAATTG
Source organism: Apium graveolens (assembly GCF_009905375.1). NCBI lineage: Eukaryota > Viridiplantae > Streptophyta > Magnoliopsida > Apiales > Apiaceae > Apium > Apium graveolens. The sequence continues at coordinate 100,817,481 of NC_133656.1, forward strand.
TTGATCTTGAATTTGCAGATGATGGATGAAATATTTGTAGCTCTACTTTTGTTTTTGTTCTTGGTTGGTTGACTTCTGTTGTATTGATAATTGTCTGCTGCTTCTGTCTTTAAGTTTTAATCAACAGATCTGAAATGAACTGGCATGACAATCACTTGTACTAGGAAGACAATCGGTATGACTTTCTGTTGTACTAGCAAGACTATCTCCTTCCAGTAGAACTTTCGGTGAGACAATTGAAATGCTTTGGCATGACAATTGGTGTGACAATCCAGATTATCATGCTAGTTCAATTTCAATTGTCTTGCTGATTTATAACTGATTTTAATCCAATTAAAATTCTGAAAATTCTTAATATTAATTCAGAATTAATTAATCAATTAATTTAATTAATCAATAAATTAATCTTTGCAAATATAATTTATTTTCTTAATTAAACTATATGACTTAATTAATTAATAGAGAATTAATACTAATCTTGAACAACAACAATTCTTCTGAAAATCTTCTGAAAATCACTGAGAATTATGAATCAATTCCACCACTTCAATGTTGACACTCGATGTACTGTCTGGTTCATGAGTGACTAACTTCCGTGACGTTTCTTCATATCTTGACTTTGATACTTGATTTTCTTCAGATTATATCCCTGTAATTATCTGATACCCTGACGAGATCTCTGTCACTTGATTAAATCCACAATCTTGATTTGTATCACTGAGGCTTGATCAATTTCTTGAACTTCTTCCAGTGAATTAATTCCTCAAGTCTGTAGATGAACTTTGTTTTTGAATCCTTTGACAGATGTTACTTTGTGAGATCTCTTTGACGGTAGATCCACTATTTACTTATTACATTCTTATTTGAGTTGAGTTAAATCCTCGAATATACAAATAGGCTATAACATATGCCTTTCAATCTCCCCCTATTTGTTTGTTAGACAATAACAATAAATACCTAGAAGATAACTCAACTAATAAATAAGAAAAAGATATAAACAGAAATGCAAAGTAAATAGCAGAAATGTTCTGGATTATATTTAACATTTTCCAGATTCCAAATAGATGTTCCTCTAGACTGAACATATCTTCAAGTAGTTTCATCTTCTTTTGTACAACCACATTTCCTGTTGAGAAGCGCATATCTCTCTTGATTCTCCCCCTATGAGAATCAACTGATTAAAGAAGATCACCTTCGTTTACCACATCTCCCGTACAATAGGATCCGCAGATAAAAACCAATGGTACTCCCCTTTTGGAAAACAGCTTCTTCCCTTATGAAGAAAATCACCTTGTGTTTACCACCTCTCCAGTACGATAGGATCCGTAGTTACAAACAACAATGGTGTGGTGTAGTGTACATATGACATGATCTTTTTCTTCCTCCCTGCTATTTCTCCCCCTTAGTTGAGGAATCCTCCAAACTATTACTTAAGCTTTTATCTCCCCCTTAGAGAAGGAATGTATGCCGTTGTCAGAAGCAGTTCTCATATTTCACTTGGTTGGAAAAGAAATAACAAGTAGTTTCATCTTTCTTCCTCACTGTGAGTGTGTGATTCTGTTTAGTGTACCTCACATGTGTTTCACTCTTCTCTCCACTCGTGTTTACACTCATTCTCACAAGTGTATCACTCCTCTCATAGCTCCAAAATTCAGCTATACCTGCAAGGAAAATCACCTTAGCCATCCTTAAGGAGGTCACAGGTGGTGCAATGGGAGTTCGCAAATCCCCATCCTCGTTAGACTCGTCAGATGAATCTGAGTCATAATCTACAAGTTGTTAGTTTCCCTTTTAGGGTTCCAGATTTGAATTCTGGGTAGGCAAACAATGATCCAAAGAATTTAGCATAAGGATCAAAGTTCCCTTCTAATGTCTGTGAAGACATTTCCTTGTGAGTCATCAGGTAATATCTGAATCATTGTCACCAAGTTGCCGATCTGCGCCTATGTCAGATCCACTATCCGCAGATGCATCCAGGGGATTTAAGCCTGGGGAGGTAGACACTGACCACTGACATATGGCTTTTGGATCGGTATCATCTCCTAACACCTGTAAAGGCAATTGGTCCATTAAAGAACCTTGAACAATCGAATCTGACCTTAAAATGGTCGAAACTCTTGTTTCCGTCAAATCATCCTTTGTCTGTGTAACCTTTCCTTGTGCATCAAGAATTGTTTATGTTTGAGGTGGTGACACTACATCGGATACCCTGGCTGACAGGCAAATTTCAATAGATGCACCCTATTGAGAGAATGAATCTAGTAACTGTTTTTGTGCCTTTTCAGCCATTACATCTTTTTGAGAAGATGTATGGGAGCTAGCAGTTGTCTCGGTTTAAACACTACCCATCTATGTAGGAGACAGAGCTACTGGGTTGACTTCACAACCTTCCTTATGTGGTGCACTAAGGCACTATCTCCCTCACGCTCACTCATACTTCATTTTAGTGGTAAGAGAGTGTTGGTTGGTTCTATTTCTGTGTTTGTCTTTACAGTCTGGGATAGATGTTGTGGGTTTTCAACCTCATGACTGTCAATGAAAGAAAGCCATTGGAGACTGAACCTGTATCACAGAACATATGGCAATATAGAGATAAAATGTACTTAAGATCTTTAAGGAATGAAAATTATACATTTAATCTTTTGAGAGAAATGATGTACACTAGTGATTTCAAAAGATTTTATTGAAATAAGAAATCACTAATGTAGAAAGAAGTTTGATTTTCTCCTAAAACTTACTGCACATATAAAACAATTTGTTTGTGCCTAGTAATAAGAGAGTTATTAATATGACGACTCTACTAGTTCATATTGAACTGTAACTTCAGTTAGAGTGTCATACCATGTTCTTTACGATTGCTTGAGTAGTACACTAGTTCATCCCAACCTGAAGTGAGATTGTGAAGAAGAGATTGCATAGTCCAATAGATCTGCAGTTGCAAAGTCCATGAACTGTGGTGCACTGACTTCCTCTTTTGACTCACCAACCAGGAGTACACTTGTACACATCTTACTAGAGTCCAATTCCAAGTGTAATGTGCATCAAGTGCGTGATATGTCGTAATATTCTCAAGTCTCGTCACTGGTGCTATATGTTAGATACTGCTTCCTGATAATAACCTAGCACAATATACAAATTTTCAATGATAACATTACCAGCTTACAACCAGCCATATCCCTCAGATAAACCTTTGCTGTTATCTCCAAAGGTAACCAGTGGGCCAGCTTTCTCAACCACATTTGATAGCAGGGCTCTATCTCCAGTCATATGTCTTGACGCTCCACTGTCAAGAATCCACACTACCGGTTCCACCTGTTTAATGCCCTGCACTACAAATGGATTAGACCTTCTTCGGAACCCAAACTTGGTTGGGCCCGACATACTTATAGAATTGTCCTTTGTCAGGCAAAACAACATTTTTAATTTTAATGCTCTCAACTTTCTCAATGACTGAACATTTGACCTTGTAAACAGCCTTAACAAATTTCTGTTTAGGCTTAGGCACAAATGTCTCCTTTCTAGCCTTAGAAGGACTAGCAGTCTTAGACCTATCATGCTTCTTATTATTCACATGCTGACGAGGAGTAGTCTTATCACTAGAAACATGCTTACCATTAAAATAAGCATACATCAAATTAAAAGCACAAGACATACAATTAGCAACACCACATGCTTTATGAGAGGGATTAACAACAGGTAAATTATGCATGGTAGACATGGCAGTTTTGTTATCCAACTCGTGTGTGTCTGAGTTAGTCTCAGTTGCTTTCATAACTTTGACTGGAACTTTCGACACACTTGACTTGGAAACAACCTTCTCATTAGCAAGATCTTCAGCACGCATTTCTTCTTGAATAATAGAGGAGGTCGTATCAAATTGTTCAGCAATTGATCTTTTATAGAGGGGTTCATCAACACCCTTAAACACATGTGGTACTTCCCTACCTTTAGCATAGACATGAGAAGGGGAGTTTATGCCTAATTCTCCAATAGCAGCATTGTAATCATAACCTATTCCGGATGTTTGATGAACAACTTGCTTACTGTAGAACTCTTTAGCCTTCGAACAAGAATTGAAGTAGGCTCTAACCTTAGTCTCAAAACCGGTGATCTTGTCTTTGAGAATAGTTTCGAGTTGTCTATAACGATTAACTCTATTCTCTAGAAAAGATACTTGTTCTTTTAACTTGTCTTGATTAATGTGCACAAGTCTTAATTCATTGACCTCTTTATCAAGGTCTTTGATCTGCTGACTTAACAGTTCATTATCATGACGAGCACAATCTAAGGAACCTCCTAGATGATAAACTAATTCAGCATCACTAAATTTTACCTCTTTTCTTGACGATGAAGCTTTTCCATCAATAGCCATAAGAGCAAGATTCTCATCTTCTTCATCTTCACTATCAGTATCATCCCAGCTTCTTCCCTTTGCCAGGTAAGCCCTTTCAGAGTTACTCTTCTGATTTGAATCATAAGAGTTCTTCCTTACTTGCTTTGGCTTCCTGCATTCTGTGGCAAAGTGTCCCAACTCATTGCAGTTATAACATCTAATGGTGCTCCGATCAACCATCCCTGTTTTGTATCCACCACTACTGGTGTTAGAGGATGAAGATCCACCTGTCTGGAATCTGTTGTAGTTGGACTTGTACTTGAACTTGGGATTTCTCTTGAATCTGACATTGGAGAATCTCTTGATAATCTGGGCCATTGGCTCATCTTCCAATTGCTCCAGCTCTTCCAAGGAATAAAAATTATCACTGGATTGATTTGTAGTAGGAGGATCATATTCTGCTACTAACACATTTTCCTCAGCCTTGGAAAACTGTACCATTCTCTCCGACTGTTGAGATTGTTGTTGTTGTTGACCTTCAGCTACAAGAGCAGTAGATGTGCTGACCATTCTATCTTTCCCGTAGACTTCAATCTGCTGAATCTGCTCCAACTCATAGGTTTTTAACACACCATAGAGTCTATCCAAAGAAATCTCACTCAGATCTCTAGCTTCTCTTATGTCAGTGATTCTATGTTCAAGATGAGTTGGCAGTGTTAAAAGGAACTTTTTATTGACCTCCCCGATTGAATAATGTTTTCTATTTATGTTCAGGTTGTTGATCAATGCATTGTACCTCTCAAACACTTCAGTAATTCCTTCTCCTGGATTGGATTTAAAATGTTCATACTCAGAGGTTAGGATCTCCAACTTGTTCTCCCTAACTTCCTGTGTACCTTCATTAATCACCTCAATAGTTTCCCAGATGTGTTTGGAATTTTTACAGTTCATCACATGTCTGTTCATCAAGGGATCGAGGGAATCAACTAAAATTAACTGAAGGCTGGCATCCAAGGAGGCTTCTTCTTTTTCAGCAGGAGAAAAATCCTCAGGCTCTTTTGGATATGTTCTAGCTTTGGTAATCACAACATCATCTACTATCACCTCTGGTTCAGTAACCATTGGAGTTTTTGGACCCTTCTTTAACAATTTCAGATATTTGGGATTTGCAACTTGTAAAAACAAGAGCATCTTCTTCTTCCACATGATATAATTTTTTTTATCAAATAGTGGAATTTCAACAGTTCCAACTTTTTGTGAAGTCATTATGAATTTTTGAATAAATAAAAATTCAAGGAGTTGAAAAATCACAAAAGTCTAGGATCTTGATTTGTTCGTTAATCAGAAGGCTCTGATACCAATTGTTAGGTCCCAATGTGTTTGTAGAAGGGGGTTGAATACAAACAATACCGAATAATGGAATTTAGTGCGGAATAAAAAATTGAAACAAAATTCAATTTAAATAAAAATATTATTAAACATGAAAGGTGTTACAACAACGGTATCGATTACAAGGGATTAATCTTAAATTAATTATCACAAATCTAGAATAAATTCGACATGAACTTTTTCTATTTTTGCAATAAAAAGATTCAAATGCTAAACGCAATTTGAGATTAAGTTCTAGGGATTTTGATCCGCTAGATAGTTACACAAGAACAAGAGAATGATTTCTAGTTGTTTGGATTTAACTTTAATAACTAGAAATTGTTGATCTTGAATTTGCAGATGATGGATGAAATATTTGCAGCTCTGCTTTTGTTTTTGTTCTTGGTTGGTTGACTTCTGTTGTATTGATAATTGTCTGCTGCTTCTGTCTTTAAGTTTTAATCAACAGAACTGAAATGAACTGGCATGAAAATCGGCATGACAATCACTTGTACTAGGAAGACAATCGGTATGACTATCTGTTGTACTAGCAAGACTATCTCCTTCCAGTAGAACTTTCGGTGAGACAATTGAAATGACTTGGCATGACAATCGGTATGACAATCCAGATTGTGATGCTAGTTCAATTTTAATTGTCTTGCTGATTTAAAACTAATTTTAATCCAATTAAAATTCTGAAAATTCTTAATATTAATTCAGAATTAATTAATCAATTAATTCAATTAATCAATAAATTAATCTTTGCAGATATAATTTATTTTCTTAATTAAACTATATGACTTAATTAATTAATAGAGAATTAATACTAATCTTGAACAACAACAATTCTTCTGAAAATCTTCTAAAAATCACTGAGAATTATGAATCAATTCCACCACTTCAATGTTGACACTCGATGTACTGTCTGGTTCATGAGTGACTAACTTCCGTGACGTTTCTTCATATCTTGACTTTGATACTTGATTCTCTTCAGATTAAATCCCTGTAATTATCTGATACCCTGAAGAGATCTCTGTCACTTGATTAAATCCACAATCTTGATTTATATCACTGAGGATTGATCAATTTCTTGAACTTCTTCCAGTGAATTAATTCCTCAAGTCTGTAGATGAACGTTGTTTCTGAATCCTTGACAGATGTTACTTTGTGAGATCTCTTTGACGGTAGATCCACTATTTACTTATTACATTCTTATTTGAGTTGAGTTAAATCCTCGAATATACAAATAGGCTATAACATATGCCTTTCACTTACTTTGAAATCTGAATGATTGTTGACTTGCTTGATGTGGTTGATAATGATTTCACTAGCTTCATCCTTTGATCCAAGAAAGTAGGTCCATGAAAACTTTGAGAAATCATCTACAGTCACTAGGCAATATCTTTTCCTTGAAATTGACAATACATTGACTGGTCCAAAAAGATCCATGTATAGCAGTTGTAATGGTTCATCAATTGCTGATTCAAGCTTCTTACTGAATGATGCTCTCTTTTGCTTTCCTTTCTGACAAGCATCACACAGTCCATCCCTTGAGAATTCCACTAGAGGCATTCCTCTAACTAAGTCCTTTTTGACTAGATCATTCATTGTCTTGAAATTCAAATGGGACAGCTTCTTGTGCCATAGCCAACTTTCATCTTGACTTGCTTTGCTGAAAAGACAAGTAATTGATTCTGCAGCTGTAGAGTTGAAGTCAGTCAAGTACACATTCCCTTTTCTAACTCCAGTTAGAACCACTTTGTTGTCCTTCTTACTTGTGACAACACAGGCTTCAGAATTCAAGGAAACAGTATTCCCTCTGTCACATAGTTGACTGATGCTCAATAGATTGTGTTTGAGACCATCAACTAATGCAACTTCATCAATGATGACATTTTCCTTTGAAATCAAGCCATATCCCATAGTGAACCCTTTGTTGTCATCTCCAAAGGTTATGCTAGGGCCAGCTCTCTCCTTGAACTCTGTGAGCAGGGTGAAATCTCCTGTCATGTGCCTTGAACAACCACTGTCCAAGTACCATAGATTCCTTCTTTTTCCTTGCACATAACAAAATCAAATCAAGTTGATTTTGGTACCCAAGTATCCTTGGGTCCAGCCTTGTTAGTCTTTTTCCTAGACTTCATACTTCCTGCATCTTTTGACTTAGGTAACTTTGGGTCAACCTTGGTCTCAGATGTAGTTGGTTGAAGTGTAGGGTTAGTTACAGAATCATTTAGCACATTTGGTTGAATTTGATAATGCATAGATTGTGCAAACATATTATTCCACATAGGCATGTTGTATGGCATTTGAGTCATACTGAATGCAGCAAAATAAGGATTATTAACATATGGCATGTTTGCAAAATGTGCATGAGGATTCTGTTGAGACATAACAGGCATAGCATGCAGAGGTGACATAGACATGTTAGGCATGGAAGGAGTTAAATGCATGAGAGCATTATTAACAGACTTGCAGTTAGCAGATAGATGATTAACACTTTACAATGCACACAACTTTTTCTAGGAGCATACTTATCAGGTGTGTAATTGTTGTGTTTGTTAATCCCTACCTTCCCATTTATATTAGATTTCCTTTTAGTTTCCGTTTTATCCTCAACCAACTTAAGCCTATTTTTCAACTGATCTAAAGTCATGTGTCCTATATTCATCTTACTGGCATCTTTAGATGTGCTAGCTTCTTCTTTGACAAAGTTCTTGGAAGTTGAACCGAACTTCTTATTGAGATTTTTCAAATTGTTCTTTTTAGAATCACTTGCCTATTTTAATTGATGAGCCTTCAACGAATGCTCCTTTTCTTCCTTCAACGGATAACTTTCATCATCCGTTGATTCCACATCCGTTGACAATCCATCAATTAATTCTACTTCCTTTTTATTTTTCTTCCAGGCATTCTCACAGAGTGATTCAATTCCCTGAACCTTGACAATCTGAGCACTAACATCCCTAGATGTTTTCCAGGCCTTGATTACATCTTGCTCACGTTCTAATTGTTTAAAAAGAATTTCTACTTTCTTAACAGATTCTTCTAGTTCACTCTCAACAGATAAACATTTGATTTTAATCTTTTCAAGCTCAATTACCTTACCCTCTAACACAACATTCCTATCACTTAAAAACAAATTGTTCTCTTTAATTCTTGTATTTTCTTTAGCTGGTGATTTAAGGGAAACACGCAAATGATATAATTCATTGGGCATATCATTTATAGCTTCATTGCATTCAATTTTAGAAAGCTGAGAGAGGTCAGTAGTACTTACCTGGTTGCTTGATGAACTAGTTTCATTTTCATCAGAATTAGCCATCAGGGCTAGGTTGACATATTCCATATTATCATCTTCATTGGCTCCATCAGCTGCCCAGTCATTTTCCTGAGTCAGAAAAGCCCTTTCCTTTTGTTTGAGCAAATCAAAATATTTTTTTTTGTAATCCACTTGCTCAAATTTCTTCTTATCAAAAGTTAACTTTCTGCACTCATTTGCAAAATGCCCACTTATGCCACAGTTATAACATTTGAACTTAGATTTGTCCACCATGTTCTTGTTTGGCTTAGTGAATCTAGCATTTTTCTTGAATTTCATCTTTGCAAACCTCCTGGACAGAAAAGCCAGATGTTCATCAACATCATTAGAGTCATCTTGACTGGAGTTTTCTTCAACCTCAGCTACTTGCTCCTTTCCCTTGCTTGATTCTGATTTGCTTGTGCCAATTTAGAGACTTGGCATTATCTTTTCTTCATTCCCGGCTTCAGTCTTCTCATTGTCAGCTACAAGTGCAACTGATCCACCTTTTCTCTTTCCCTTTTCCAACAGCTCATCTTGCTCCATCTCAAGTTCATAGGTCTTCAAAATTCCATATAATCTTTCAAGTGTGAAGTCCTTATAATCTTGAGAATTCCTTGGTGAAACAGTCATAGGTTTCCATTCCTTTAGTAGAGACCTCAGAAAATTTAAGTTGGAATCCTTGACTTGGTACACTCTGCCATACAGCTTCAATCCATTCAACAGTTTCTGAAATCTATTGAAGGTATCATTCAGTGATTCTCTTTCTTCAAAATGAAAGTATTCATACTGTTGAATGAGAAGCTGCATTTTGTTTTTTCTAACTTGTTCAGTACCTTCACAGATAAGTTGCACGGTATCCCAAATTTCCTTAGCAGTTTGGCTGTTAATGACATTATCAAACATATCTTGATCTAGGCCATTAAACAGAATGTTCATGGCTTTCTTGTCCTTGTGAACCTCTTCAATATCGTCATCAGTCCATTCTGCTTTTGGCTTAGGAATAGACTGTCCAATAGCAACTATGGCAGCTGCAGCTGTGGCCACTTTGTGAGGGATGTGAGGACCATTTTCAATGCAGTTGATGTAGCTTTCATCTTGAGAGAGAAGATGTAGATGCATCTTCACTTTCCAATGATGATAATTATCTCTTTCCAGGATTGGAATCTTTACACCAATATCCTTCTTACTCATGATGTTAGTGGAATAGATCTTTAAACTCTTTGTATGCTAAGAGCTTGCTCTGTTACCAATTGTTATCCCCAAGGAACTAACAATGAGATTTACAGAAGGGGGGTTGAATGTAAATCTCAAAACTTTTTCAAGTTTTGAGCAGTTTCAAAGGCTAAGTGTTTAGATGAACAGTTGTGTGTGAATTGATTTGAGCAGGTGCAGATAGATATATATTCAAGACACAAATGTAAAGAACACAAAGGCTTCAAAAACTTTTCTGGTGGATTTTTTGTTCCACCAGAGATGTGTATTTCAGAAAATCTGTGATTCAAAGATTTGATCACAGCTGCGTCCTAGTACAAACTAGATAATTTTCTCTCTGGATTTTTCTTAACAGCTTTGGAAAAATTCACACTCTAATTACTAGCTGCAACTTGGTTTATATATCACTAAGTTTACAAGTGAAGACAAAAGTACAAATACAATTAAAAAGGTTCTTCACATGTTTCTTCTTCATTTCTCTATCCAATGCAATCTAGGATAATCTGTGAATCTTTGAATACTTCCTTGTTTGCACCAGAATGGAAATGCTGCATTTTCTTGATTCCTCCAAGAGGCTACCACATTCCAATTGTCTCTGTCAACCCATGTGCCTCTGTCAGCTTATGAATTGTCACTGTCAACTGCTATTGAACTGAGCATCCGTTGAAGCTTTCATCCGTTGATGGCTTTATCCGTTGATGCTTTATCAGTTGAAGCTTTATCCGTTGATGCACTCATCCGTTGATGGATGTTATCTGTTGAAGCTTTAGAGACATCCGTTGAAGCTTTGTTTCTCATCCGTTGAAGGCCTTTAATCTATCAGTTGATACTACTTCATTTATACAAAATTACAAGGCATGAAATATTTATAATTAGCCCTCCTATTTGCATATCCATTAGTAGTCAACATGACTTATAATTTCCCACAACATCTAAGAATTATAACTTAAATACAGAAACTGAAATGTGCTACAATACTAAACTTATTTCTAAGTAAAGCTACTCCATCAACGGATAGCCAGAATGGTCTTATCCGTTGAGGCTACATACACTAGATTTCTACTTAAGTGTTTTATTTAACTTATCATCAAACTAATACACATATTCCTAACATTAATCGACATGATAAGGGGACAGTGACTTGTAAGTGGGAAACGCCTGAGTAAGGAATGTTAAAAGTGAAAGTAGATGTTTTCTTCCAGGTGCTGCAACTTTTTCTATAGGCATGATTTTAAAAGCTCATCAGTGTACTGTTTGAAAGGGTTTCGAGATATAAAACACAACAGAAACTGTAATTAAAAATGTAAAAAATCAGAATGTTTGAAACACATCGCAATATCCATGCGAAAAATAGATTTTGAATTCATAGATCAGATTGTTTACCTTAAGAAGCTTTACAAATTGGTTTCCTAATGGAGATTCAAAACTTGTTCAAGCGTGATCTACGCTCTATCGGTATCCCCACGACTTGAACGCAAGGATTTAATGTATACTAGTACAAAATCATTTTTTCTTTCTCTCTCCATCTTCTCTCTTGGTGGATAAGGTTTTTTTTTTATCAAAGCCTTTTTTTTAAAATCAGCCACACAAGAGATATTATATAGAGGGTAGAAAAATGAACTATAACTCTTAACTAATTATGAGCTATTATTAATTCAAAATTTCTATTTGTATTATAATTAAGTCTCACTTAATTATTTAACAAATAAATTTCAAAATTAATATTAGTAATTTGAATATAATTCGAATTACTTTAATTTAATTTAAATTAAATAATTTTTCAAACATTATTTGTGTGTGACCCTATAGGTTATTATTACATTGGCAAGAAATTTTAAATCTAATTTAAAATCATAAACAATGAGCGGCGCCTAGTAATACATCATTACTACCCAAGTAATACTAATTAAATCGATGATCGATTGAACCTTTCGTGAATAATGTACAATGTAATATAATCTCTTTAACCACATATTATAGATTAAACTAGATGCATCTGATATGTCATCCTCATCATAGTATAATCCAGGTTTCCTTGATCAATGAGTAGACTATCGTATCAAATCAACATTTGAGTGTGGCCACGCATTTCATTGTCTAATTCACACAAGAGGGCAATAATATGACTCCTAAAATTAGGAGGATTAAATTCTTTCTAGATCATTCACATTTCTCATACGATTCATAATATACCCGAAATACACTTTTATCATTACCCGATCAAAGGTAACTTTTAATGTAATCAAAGTATATTAATTCTCGTATAGAAATATAATGATTTCAAGGCTAAGGATCATTACATCATTATCACAGTGAAAATTGCTTATGACACAACAGACATGTAGAATCTCACATTGGGTCTGTCCAGCACCATGTACATTTACATATGCCTGTGTTTTTGACTTTAGTATCATTATACCTATGATCAATGAGATGTGATCATCAGTCAACTAACACACCAATCTTAATGCATTATTATTGTCCCTTAATAATAATCCCGACTAGGGATCTTTATGAATATTGATACTATTCTCATAATCTCATTTCTAAGTCACGTACTTAGAGATATAGAATTAATATCATATTCTAAGGACATATATTAATTTCACATTTATATCACAGTAAATTAAGACATAATAAATTATAAATAGAATAATCGATAGAACATCAACATTAAGAGCATATGCACCCCTGTTGTGCAAGACATGCCTGTATAATAACAAGACTAAGTCACATTCACAACCCTAAGATTAAGCTGTATGATAATCTAAATCTATATTTTATATTGTATTTCTTGAGTCTGTAAAAATGGTTAGAAGATTGGACTGGGGAATTTTTCTGTGAACATATTCAAGCTAAAAAATAAACTCTGGAAGAAGACCAAGCCATGATCATGCTTCATAGAAAAGATCTAGAAGTTTGGAGTTGAATAAAGCTGTTTTATGAAAAATGTTCTACGTCAAGATATTGACAAGTCACAGATCAAGTTATATCGAGAAGTCGAAAATGACTTGTAGAGAAGTCCAAAATGGCTTATAGAGAAGTTTCAAAGATATCGACAAGTCAAATGAAGATGTAGAGAACTAGAGATATCGACAAGTCATTTCTGCATGTAGAGAACTCAGAGATATCGAAAAGTCAAATGAGGATGTGAAGAATTAGAGATATCGACAAGTAAATGTCTCATATAGAGATCTCAAAGATATCGAGAAGTCAATTGTGTATGTAGAGATCTCGGAGATATCGATAAGTCATTTCTACACGCAGAGATCTCATACATATCGACAAGTCATTTCACATGTAAGGATCTAGAGACCTCGACAAGTCAAATATACCTATAGAGAACTTATAGATCTTGATAAGTCATTAGACATATCGAGATGTCACTTATCTATTTAACAAATTGGAGATCTCAACATACTTCTTAATCTCAAAATGTAGACAAGTTCAAGATTCAAGATTATCAGTCAACAAACAATTCATTCACTGAATTGGAAAGTCTACAAAGCAGCTGAAGAATACAAGATCAAGGGCCAAGATTAACTGGACAAAGGGTGGTCATAGACCTGCCAGATTCTGCACAGATTTGTGAAGCCAGCAATGGAAATAGAAAAAGGTTGCTTTAGAAATGTGTTTAATACATTTTAGTACAAGTTTTTTAAACCCATGCTGCTAGTCTATAAAGAATGCACGGGTCCTTAGTTCACAAGTAACAAACCGATCTAGAATTTCTTGTATTCTCTCAAGATAGAAGCCGAGTTCTTAATTTACAAGAACACAGATTTTATAGCAAGACAAACTTAATTAATACAACTAAGTGAGTTTTTAATATTATGTGTTTATGTTATTTATGCTTACTTCAATATCTCTATAAATTACTAACTGCTTTGCTCACCAAAACCCAAACAAGTTTTAAGAGACAAATTATCCAAGAAACACATTCAGCCCCACATGTGTGTTATATTCTTAGTATTCAATATCTAATAACTGGTATTAGAGCAAAATATGAAAGTAAACAGATAAAGATCTTGGAAGAATGAGTGCTCAAAAGATAAGTAACATCAAGATACCAGCCTTTGACAAAGCTAGCTACACACTGTGGAAAAAGAAGATAATGCCGTTTATAAGAATGGTCAACCCCATGTACATTCAAATTATGAAGAATGGACCTTTCAATCATATGGAAAGGGTTCCTGAGTCCACTAATGGAGATATGGTCATTCCAGCTCACTTTGCACCTAAAGACCCTGCAACATACACAGAGTCTGAAAAGGAAAAGGTCTCACTGGATAGTGGCTTGTAGTTAATATTGATTGAGTCACTTGACAATGTAATGTATAAAATTTTTGTCAACTATGACACAAGCAAGCAGATTTGAGAGAAAATTGAAATTATGTGTGAGAGTACATAGAAAGTTAGATCAAATCAAAGGAGAATACCGGTGTCTGAGTATGATGGATTTATGGCTATACCTAAAGAAGGAATTACTGAAGTTTTTGAAAGATTCAACAAATTGATTAATGACTTGCAACTTCATGATAAATTTTATGAAGCTGAGGAGGTTAATCTGAAATTTTTGCTTACCTTTCCTGACCATCTTGAATAAAAAAAATCTGTTATTAGAGAAGGGAGAGACTCGAGCAGAATGACAATGGAGTACCTAAATGGGATTTTGGAAATATACGAGCTTGAGATGTTGCAGAGAAAGTCATTAAAGGCAAACCAAGGACACGTGGTTGATGGATCTAGTGCCTTGATGGTAAATGACAGTACAAAACTTGAAGATGAATAAGAAGCTCAAACTCCAGTCACTCATGCAGTTGGGCAAAAGCATAAGGAACCCCGGAAATAAGTCATATTGGAGCTAGAGGAGGATGAATATTATACCCTTGATGAGCTAGATGAGATGGGTCAATCTATGGCTTACCTTGCTAGAATTTTTTTTAACATTAGGGTAAAAAAGCCAAAGTACTTCAAGAGCAAGGGACAAACCTCAAAAAACAACAATTGGAAAGCAAAAACTCAGTACAACTCAGGTGGCAAAGGTGGCTACAAAACTGGATCTGTTAAGAGATCAAAAATAAGGTGCTACAACTGTGATGAGTTTGGCCACTTTGCAACTGAGTGTAGGAAGCCAAAGAAAGTGAAGAATGATAATTTTACTTGGAGTTGGAAGCAAAGTATGAAGCTCTCTTGAAGAAATAACAAGGAAAGGCTTACATAGCTGAAGGTAAGAGTTGGGATGACACTGATGAAGATGATGATAATGAAGAATTTGGAAATTATGCACTCATGGGTTTAGAGCAAGGAGAATCATCCTCATCAAAATCAGAGGTACCAACTCTAACTACCATTGATTTAAATACAAGCCAATATAAAGAAACTGTTGAAAAGATGAGTATAGAAATATTTTACATCCACACAAGCATGGTGGCAGCTACTGAGGAAGTTAGTAGACTG
Organism: Apium graveolens; assembly: GCF_009905375.1. Lineage (NCBI taxonomy): Eukaryota > Viridiplantae > Streptophyta > Magnoliopsida > Apiales > Apiaceae > Apium > Apium graveolens. Next base: position 100,833,158 of record NC_133656.1, read on the forward strand.
TCAAAGATTAATGAGAATCTTGAGATTAAAAAAAAAAGAATTGGAGTTGTAGCTTGTTGGGCTTGAAACTGTCTAGCAAGAAAATGATTATCTGAAAAACAAGTTCAAGTGTGCAAGTGAAATTGAAGTAGTGCTGAGGGAAAAATTGGAAAAGAATGAAATAAAATTGAATTCCTTTAAAAATGCATCTCAGTTGGTTGGACAATACCATGTGCTAATATAGCTATTGGTTTGGACTATGATGCCTTGGACAGTATCAAGTAGAATGAAAGTGACAAAGGGAAAACAATTGCAAATCAAGATGTCCCAGTTATTCTGAGAAAGGCAGATGCACCTTTGTTCAAGGTATGTGAGGTTAATTTCAGCGAGGTTGAGTTGGTCATCAAGCAAGAACTTGTAGATGAAGACAGTGAAAAGAAGGATGCAGAAACCACAACCACAAATAAACCTGAAAAGAAGACAACAGTCAACCAAGTTACCAAGACACCAACCAAGGTGGTTAAAACTGAGATTTCTGAAAGAAAGAAAAAGAACAGAAATGGAAAATAGGTTTGAACAAGAGCAACTATGCATACGTTGCAGATGCTCCAAGAAAGACATGTCAAAAATATGGATCAACAAATCATCTAACTCATTTCTGTAAAAAGGCTGTTAGTGAGCCAAAAGCAGGAGCATGCACATACAATGAGGCAGTATCTGAGAATCCCTATTCATTCTATGACAGATCTGGTTGCATTCCTCGCAATATGAAAGTGATGACAAGCTGTCATAAATTGAGAGTAGATCTCAAAGAAATTAATCTTGGATCTACAGCTAAAAAGGAAAATGCAAATCAATCAATATACACTATTCTTTTTTAATCATCAAAGCCTACTTCTGCTAGTTTAGTGGAAAAAAAGAAAGTACCCAACACTGCTTGGGTAGCTAAACACACGTAATCCTCATTGTGTGCAGGGCAAGATGAAGGGAGTCATATGGATCATTAACAGTGAATGCTCCATGCATATGATAAACGATAAAGCTCTGCTATTACAATTTGAGGAGATGGCTGACTCATTGATGATTTTTGGAGATAACAACAAAGGATTCACAATGGGATATGGCAAGTTGGTTTCAGGAAATGTTGTCATAGAAGATGTAGCACTGGTTGATGGACTTGAAGTCAATCTTTTAAGTGTCATCCAATTTACTGACAATTCATTCAATGTGAACTTTGAAAAAGAAGACTGCTCAATTATCAGCAAAAATATTGGTGAAGCTGCCCTGAAAGAAGTTAGAAAAGGAAGCTTGTTGTTGCATATTTGAGTTCAGCAAACAAGGATGGAATTTGTTGCTTCTATACCGAGGCATCTATTGAGCAAAGCAAGTTGTGGCACAAGAAACTCTCCAACCTGAATTATAAAGCAATTAATACCTTGGTGAAAAAGGAGTTAGTGAGAGATATGCCAAATCTGGAATTTGCTCAGGATGATGTTTGTGAGGCTTGTCAGAAAGGCAAAATGAAGAGGTCCAATCACAAAAGCAAAACTGTGAATTCCATAAGTGCACCATTGCAACTTATTCACATGGACCTGTTTGGACCAGTTAATGTCTTATCTATTTCTAGAAAGAAATATGCACTAGTGATGGAGGATGACTACTCAAGCTATACATGGGTAGAGTTTATACATTCAAAGGATGAAACTTCACACATTATTATTGAACATATAAACAAAGTTGAAAATCAGGCTGAAGAGCAAAACTGCGTAAAAAGATTGAGAAGTGATAATGGCACATAATTCAGAAATGCAGCATTGAGTAACAAAGGCATTGTTCAAGAATTTTCAGCTGCAAGAATACCTCAACAAAATGGTGGGGTTGAGAGGAAAAATAGAACATTGGTTGAAACTGCCAACAATGCTGCAAGATGCCAATCTGCCAATAACTTTTTGGGAAGAAGTTGTGAATACTGCATGCTATACTGAAAACAGATACTTGATCAACAAAAACCATGGCAAATCACCTTACTCAATTCTATCAAAAAGAAAGCCTACTATGAAGCATCTGCATATGTTTGGAAGCAAGTGTTTTGTGCTAAAAGACAACTCTGAATATGTGGTAAAAATTGACTCTAAGGTTTTTAAAGCAATTTTTCTAGGATATTCATCGGAAAGAGCTGCCTATAGAGTTTATGAGCTTGAACAGAAGAAAATTATGAAAAGAACATATGTAATATTTGATGATGACAAGCGTCCAGGCTTGGATTGTCTTAATAAAAATGAAGCTGAAATTTTAAATTTGAAAATCTCAATATTGACAGTGATTCTGAGGATGATGCCGAGATCAACACAGAAAATAGAATGGTGCAAGAAACAACTGAACAAGTGATCCATGAAAATAAAAATTCTAATCAAGAAAGAATTTCATCTGAGTTTGATGGCACAAACTCAGGGGAAGAAGAAGATGGTGGTTCTGCAAGTCATGCCAATGGTGAGATCAATTCTAGTCAACAAGATCACACCAGGAAATGTGTGACGCCCTCAATCTTGGGGTTAGAAAATGAGGACCCACACACCATTAAACTAACAATATATAAGCATAAACCCCGATTAACTATTAACAAGATCTAAACTGGATTAAGTTTGAGACAAGACATAACTACTAATCAGTAAGTATAATTACAACCCAAAATATAATATTAAATTTACATAATTGATTCCGACTTGGAACCGATAGATAACTCATTGTATCCTTACAAACTTTCCACTATAGCGCTTGTTCACACATCCTGTACTACCTGTTATGGCATCTGGAAGCCTACGACACGGTAGGGGCCACCAGGTACACTCTTACGAGCAGTGCGCCTAAGTATGGCCATCCTCTTGATTAACTGCCATGGTTAGAACAAAGCAAAATATATGAGCACAAAAAGCTCAGCAAGTAACTATATGACAGTTCTATGATGCAACAATATCGAATATCCAAAATAACTTTTATGGCATTCTACTTTAATTCTCTACGTGGCAGATTTCTATCTTTGGGTAAGCAAAGGTATCGAAAAAGGGTTTTGGTCTTTCAAGGTTCAAGGGTTATGACAGAGTGAACACCGATATTCATCACAAATCAATAGCAGGATCTCAATGGATCTTTCAAGTGGAAAGCAATAATCTATTCAACTCCGGGAATCAATTTTATGATTAATAACAATATCAGAGATAAGAATCAGGGTTCTCAGAGCTATATGCTAAATAATAACACAATCAACTCATCTCAATTCATTTTAAATCATTTCATTTTCAAGGAAGCAATTGCTAAGGAAATGTATTCAATTACTCTTTATAAAGTGATAGGGAACCCTTGATTGGACTACTTTAACTTTCATGAATAATAATACGGGTGATCAGCCCGTACCGACCTCCATCTGGTCGTTAAGGTACCTATGGCATAATTTCAGCCTTAAAATGGGCTAGCCCCGCTAGCCTCTTATATGAATGGACTAGTCCCACTAGTCTCTTTCGTCTCAATCCAATCCATCAGGAATTCATTTGGAAAACCTTGTTTTGGAAAAGAAAGGTTTGACTAAGTTCATTTTATCATTACAAAGAATATGAAATCATTCGGACTCTTTCAAGTCGAAAATCATTCTTAAGTTCAATTCAAGAATTCAAAGACAGTGAATGAATCAAAGGTAAACAAAGATCAATGTAAAGATCTTGATCAAATGATAAACAAAGTACGCAAGTTAGGTAATCTGAACATTTCTAAGGATCATTAGAGAATAAGGGATACAAAAGAATGAAGGACTTAGGTTACTCGAAACAATACGCAAGGGAGTTCATAAAGGTTCTTTTAGGGTTTAAAAGAAGTCAAGGTATCAATAGGAGAAAACAAGTAATCAAGATATGAATCAACAGGGTTGTTATAAATATTTGAACATTAATCATATCAAGTCATTACAGGATCAGTATCAGGGTGTTTCAAAGGATCAATGACAGGTATAACACAAGTATCAATATCAGGGTTCAAAAATCAATAATAGGTTATCACAAGTGTTATGAAAGATCATTACTCTATCATGGCATCATCAATATCCTCTCTATAATCAATTTATACAAGTAGGCAGAGTTACATGCCTGAATTCGCTTTCCTGCTTTACGAGGGTTGAGCTACTGCCACCTAGAATACTTTTCCCTTTCTAGCATGAATGCCTTCATGATCCGAATCTACAATCCAAAAATCAAAACCCTAATTAGATTCCCACTTGACATTCCCAAAACGTTTAATAATTACCCCAATTCATTCTAACGCTTAACTTTAATCTCAAACATACTCACATAACACATAAAACTATATACTTTACTTAAAACTTAATATTTTAGTCGTAACGACCAATTATACAATCTTAGAATCGAAATGACTGAACCCTTTCTTTTTAATTTCCATAATTCGGAACAAAATCCAAACAATAGACCAAATAATTCCTAGTATCCTTACATGCATTCACTTATCTCTACATGCATGACTCTAAATCCACATACAAGCTTAACTATAATCTTAATTTTGACAATTATCGACCAATAAACACCAATTTCAAATCACACAAGTTTATTTGATTAATTTCTTTCTTGACACAAAGCAATCATTTGGCCCTAACCATATCGATCAACAAGCATAATTTAAATCAACTTCACACTTCATTCTATCCCAAAATCATCTAAAAATTTCTATAACACATCATTCACAAGTCATTTTATAAATTAAACCAACTAAATTTCTTAACAGAAATCCAAGCATTCGAATTTCACCTAAATCACAACATGCATACATCAATTTAAGTTTATAAATCACTAATCAATTTTAATTATTCTATGCTTTCTATAAACAACTATCCACAATCAATTTCATTATCAAAAATAAATTTAATTTCTTTTGAAATCAAAAACCCATTCGGTTTTATAGAAAACACCACATGCAAACACTAAAATTCGAGTTTATATAATCTAGAGTTCAGCTTACACATCATAACTCACCACTGGTTCACCGGAGTTCATCACCGATGGCGGTGGCTTCACGGTGGTGCCCCCATTCGGGGGTTTTCAACCTTAAAACCTCCGATTTCAAACCAAAAACATAGCAGCACACACATGCAATACATAATCTTCATAGAAATTTCACAATCACAAGTCAAGCATTCAAAAGAATCAAGAATTTCGGCTCAAAACCGAGCCCAAACACACACACACTCACATGCAAGTACACACACACATATATATCTTTTGGAACCCATATGTAGAATAAGGATGAAGTTTTATGGATGATTTCAAAGAAATCAAAGGAGAGAGAGAGAGAGAGAGAGAGAGAGAGAGAGATGAGAGAAAATGAGAGAGAAGAGAGAGTAACGGGGGTGAAGAAAAAAGAAAGAAGGGGGTGGGGTATGGGTTTATATAATAAGAGACAAGGGTAGTTTAGTAATTAATAAAACACTTTTCATTTGATTTTCTTTTTCTCTTTTTATTCTTTACTAAAAATGAATTTGAATAACATATATCTCTCTCAGAAAAATGGGAAATGACGTGAATAATAATTTTGGAATATAGGATTCGAAATTAGCTTTCTAACCATATTTTTAAAATAATTTTTGAGTGTACAGTTTATTTTTTATGAACTTTACAAGATCAAGCTCAAAATAGAAATATAACTTGTTAAAATCATTTTAAAATACATTGATCACAACATAATTCCATCCACTATTTTTAGAAAGTTTCTAGGACTATTTCGAAGATAAAAAAATAGATTTCATGCCTTGACCATACTCAGATAATTTTATAAAATTATACAAAGGATCAATAAATCTTATTTAAATCAAATAATTCCTTTTAAAATTATTAAAAATAATCAGAGCACATACCCAAGCACATTATCAAGCAATGGCATGTATTCACATATTACGACTCCTCTTACATCACAATCAGTCTTAAGAAATTCCCCTTTTTGTTCATATTAACTATTCGCGTAATGGGTCGCGTCCTGTCTGACGGCCCGACGCTGAGCGTTTTCGAACACGTTTCATAATCAAACCTTTTATATCAACTGACACCACAACTGGACTATAACATTTACTTAAACATCTTTATTTCATACAATAACACATATTTCAGATTTAAATACCTTAGTCCCTATATAAAACGGGTTCCGTTCAACCTGACGGCCCGACAACACTGCTAATCCCCTAAGCTGACTCATCAAACTGGAACGGGTCATTTTACGTTCCCAGTTACTATTATACAATAAAGACAATTAACTAATAAAATCATTTAACCTTTTATTTATTCACATAATTTAGAATTATTACATAAAAGTATACTTTATTCACTTAATCACGTCGCGAATTTCCCAATCGCTACAAAATGGGATAGAATTCACACTAGAGATGCAATTATTGGTGATCCCAATGTTGGATTAAGAACTAGAAGTGCTACTGCAAATGAATGTTTGCATGCATATTTTCTGTCTCAAATTGAGCCAAAGAAAACTGAAGATGTCTTTCTTGATCTGTTAGTGTGTGTGCCCTAGAGACAACACTATTATGTTTATGTTACGAGACATTTGGATTATTAATGATGATTCTATGGATTATTCTTTAGTAATTTATTATATCTTTATTTTCTACGATAAAATATTAGATTAATAAATGTCCTTGTAATATGATATGTAAATCTATATCTGTAAGTACGCGACTTAGAAATGAGATTATGAGAATAATATTGATATTCCTAAAGGTCCCTAGTCAAGTATTATTGTTAAGGGACGATAATAAATACGTTGAGACTGGTGTGTTTGTTGACCGATGATCACATCTCGTTGATCATAGGTATGGTGATACTAAAGTCAAAACACATGTACATGTATTAGATACATGGTGTTGGATTGACCCGTTGTGAGATACGACATGTTTATAGTGTCATAAGTTAATCTCACAGTGATAATGATGTATTGGTCCTTAGACCTGAAGTTATTATATTTCTATACGAGAATTAATATACTTTGATACTATTGAAAGTTATCCTGGACCGGGTAATAATAAAAGTAGACATTGGGTATATTATGAATCGTATGAGAAATATGAATGAACTAGATGGGATTTAGCCGTCCTATATTAAAGGAGTGATATTATTGGCCTCTTGATTGAGTAAGACTATAAAATACATGGTCGTGCTCAAAAACTGATTTGTTTAATAGTTTACTCATTGATCAAGGAAACAAGGATTAAACGTTAACAGATGATGACACAATGCATGCCTCGAGTTTGATCTATAATATAAGGTTAAAGGAATTTTATTACATTGTACATTATTCACGAAAGTTTTAATTGGATTACCAATTATTATTATTACTTGGGTAGCAATGATGTATTATTAGATGTCACTCATTGTTTATAATTTTATTATTAGAAAATAAAATTGTTGGCACCGTAATAATAATTTTAAAGGGTCACACATAAAAAAAACGTTTAAATGGGGTGTTATTTAAATTATGAATTTAAATATTTTAATATTATTAATTTGAATTTAATTATTAAATTAATTAAGTGAGACTTGATTAATTTATTAGAATTAGAATTTAATAGTAATAAAAAAAACCTGAAATCAGAATGGGTTATTTTCAGAAGCCCATTAGGTTTAGGGTTAGGCCTTAATCCTCTCCCCCCTATATAGACATTAAGACATATATTTTTAGGGTTAGAAGTTATATTACGTTTTTGACAAAAATCATAGCAGCTCTGCATCTTAGAGAGACTAGAGAGGAAGAGAGGGAAGAAGAGGCAACCAAAATCGGCTAGTACCGGCTCCGATGATCGTTGGACGATCAGACGTTCGTATGGATACCTTGGAGAGCAGATCTTCGCAAGGAGGGCTGTTGTGATTCATCAAGATCAGAACATCCATTACAATCATACAGAAAGCTTTATTTAAGGTAAACATCTAATCTCCAAATTAAATGTCTTATTTCGCATGGATCCTGCGTTTGGGATTTCATTTTTTATATTTATTTTTTATTTTTCCGCTGCGTTTGTGCCACGAATCCCAACAATGCCATCAGAGCTACTTGTGAAACATTTTAATTTATTTGTTTTTACAATTTTGATATATGTGAGCATGTATATGATTTTTGGTGCGTGTATATGCATGTATATATGATTTTGAATATATATATAATATTCATGATGTATTTTATAATCAAGTGATGGTTGTATGTATCATTGTGTGTGTATATATGATATACTTTATTTTTATTATGGAGATTGTATATGATACGATTTCTGAAAAGGCTGAATATATTTGGTAAAATCTATGTCTAGTGTCTGATTTTTGCAAATGATATGTGTTTCTCGACTGGAATCGGGTCACTGAGCAAGACCAAAAATGTCAGGTTCACGTCTGTAAGCCATTGGATGTCATTACAGGCCTCGAAACAACGATATTTAGTTTTTAGAAAGCTGATTTTAATTTCCTGAATTTTAATAAATATGATGTGTTTGATTATATAATCTGAACTATGATATATGATACCATGTTAAGATTATAAGTGTTTTGTTATGTGTCATGTGATAACATGGTGTATGGTTATAGCCTTATGACCCTTTATTTAATGGTTTTTTATTTATGGTTTTGGTTTCTAAATACGACTTGCATGTCATTTATTCTTTGTAATTTGTTTATCTCGAATGTAACTCGAGTTATTCTTGTAATTGTATTAGAATATTTTTTTATTATTCAATGTAATTATTAATGGAGACTTGCAAGGAAGAAGGTGGTCCAAAAGAGAAGGAGCAACTATGGAAGAAAGAAGAATGGAGACTTGTAATTGTATTTATTTTATTCACCATAGATTGACCTTGATCCTTTCATTAGCTTGAAAAGGATCACATAGGATAAAGGCCATAACCAAGCACATTTACATACTGCACTTTATATATTGATGTATGAATATATGTGTATAATAGTTAATGATGCATGCTTTAATTAGATTAATCATGCATGAACGTATGTATTAGATTCGTCACCCATGCCATGCCTTCTAAACAAGATAAAATCTGTAACGACTTAATATTTTAAAATTTACAAATGATTATAAGATTCTCATGTTTATGAAACACGAAATAAAATACGAATCTTCTTTATTTCCGACATGAGGTGATTTTGTCAAAAATGGGTTCATTGAACTTATAAGGTTGTGGGTTTTAAGCGAGACCGATGTGACTCGCTCACTACCTGGAAATCAAACCATTGACAAGTATTGATTTAAAGTATTTTAAAAATTGGGAATCTCTTCATGATGGGATCGTGGTCGTTTAATACTAAAAAAACCCTAATATTTATATTAAGTTGTTTAGATGCCTTCCAATATGTCCACCGCGTTAACCCCTAGATCGATAAGGAGTGGGTTTGCCAGAACAAAGTACTCCCATCTATTGTGGGACGGAGTGTTGATGTATATGATACTTTTTAGACCTTTGAGTTAGACTTAACTAAGTTATCATAATAGGATTGTGAACTTAGAGGCATAGAGTTTGGTAAGATTTATTGGATAAATATGAACAAATGTTGTTCCACTAAACTATCTAAAAGTTATATAGTTGATATATCAATTGACAAATGTTGTCTACCTAAATAATCTTATTTTGGGAGAAAAGCCAAAGCTGACCTAATATATGATGAAATATGGATCTTGGCTCACTAGAAAGTATATATAAGATATTCTTTCCGGATTAATAGTTAGGGCTATTAATTTGATTAAAATAATGAGAGATATATATTTTGAATATATATGAATAATCACTTGAACATAATTTAATAATCATCTGTAGACTAATTTATCTTATACATTTTAAACATTGTAGATATCAAATGGCAAATAATGCAAACAACATCTATGTGCGATCAGTCCTTAAGATGGATAAGCTGACAGGAACAAACTTCCTTGACTAGCAGAGGAACTTGAGGATTGTCCTCAAACAAGAGCACAAGCTCTATGTAATAGATATTCCTCGCCCTGTACCTCTCATGAAGGAGCATCCCATGCTCAACATACTGTTTATCAGAAACATATCGATGATGACACAAATGTTCAATATCTCATGTTAGAGACCATGAGTGCTGAACTTCAAAAACAACATGAGAATATGGATTCTTATGATATGATTGAGCACCTTAAACGTATGTTTGAAGGATAGGCTCGTCAGGAGAGGTTTGATACTTTCAAGTTGTTGAACGCATGTAAGCAGGGAGAACGTGATCCGATTGGACCGCATGTTCTAAGGATGATAGGGTATATTGAGTACCTTACCAAATTGGGTGCCCCAATTGCTATGGAGCACCATATTGATCTAATTTTGCAATCTTTAAACAACAACTATTCTCAACTTGTGATAAATTACAATATGAATGAGATAGATAAGAACCCCACCGAATTGTTGGCTATGTTGAAAACTGCTGAGACCAACATTCAGAAGGCGTCCCCTGCTCCCATGTTGATGGTGAATAAGGTGAAGGCCAAAGGAAAATGGTAAATGGAAAGGCAAGAGGAAGATGGGATCTAAATCTAATGTCAATCCGAAACCTGATCCGACCAAGGCTTTGAAGCCTAAAGGTGGTGTTCCAAAGGTTGGTAATTGTCACTATTGCAAGAAACCAAGTCACTGGAAGAGGAATTGTCATGCTTATTTGGAGGATCTGAAGAAGAAGAAGGCTGATGTTGTAGCTTCTGATTCAGGTATTTATGTTATAGAAGTCAATTTGTCTACTTCTACATCTTGGTTATTAGATACCAGATGTGGTTCTCACATTTGTATATATGTGCATGAACTGCAGGGGAGTAGGACATTGGCGAAGGGAGAAGTCGACCTACGGGTTGGCAATGGAGCAAAGGTTGTTGCTTTAGCTATAGGGACTTATCGTTTATCATTGCCCACTGTGCTTGTTTTAGAACTAGATAACTGTTTTTACGTGCCTGCGATTTATAGAAACACCGTTTCGGTTTCTTGTTTGGACAAGGAAGGTTTTTCATTTTTGATTCAGAACAATAGTTATTCCTTTTCATTGAATAATGTTACCTATGGGATTGCACGTTTGTTTAATGGTTTATATGTTCTTGATTTAGATACTCCTGTCTATAACATAAATATTGATAATAAACGTATTAAGATGAAAGACTCAAATTAAACATACCTTTGGCATTATCGTTTAGGTCATAGAAATGAGAAACACATTTCCAAATTACATCAAGATGGTTACTTGGATAAGTTTGATTTTGAATCATACGAAGAATGCAAATCTTGGCTCATTGGCAAAATGGCTAAAGCTCCTTTTACCGGACAAGGTGAAAGGACCACCGAACGATTAGGACTTATACATAGTGATGTATGTGGTCCAATGCACATGATGGCAAGAGGTGGCTTTCACTACTTCATTTAATTTAATGACGATTTCAGTAGACATGGATATGTGTATCTTTTGAAGAAAAAATCCGATTCTTTTGAAAAGTTTAAAGAATACAAGGCTGAAGTGAAAAAGCAAACATGGGAAAGTATAAAAGTTAAATGATCAGATCGTGGAGGAGAATACTCAAGCCTCGAGTTTAAAGGTTTCTTGAAGAAGTGTGGTATCGTATCACATCTTATTCTTCCTGGAATGCCTCAATGGAATGGAGTTTCTGATAGGAAAAATCGTACCTTGTTGGACATGGTGCGATCGATGATGAGTCTATTAGATCTTCCAATAAGTTTCTGGAATAATGCTCCAGAAACGGCTGCATATACACTAAACCGAGTTCCAACTAAATCGGTTCAAAAGACTCCAAATGAGATATGGACTGAAAAACGTCGCAGCATGTCGTTTATGAAAGTATGGGGATGCGAAGCATTTGTGAAATGCTTGGTGTCTTTAGGATCAAAATCAGATAAATGTTTTTTTGTGGGATATCCTGAAGAAACTAAAGGGTATAGTTTCTATAACCCTACTGAGAACAAAGTGTTTATTGCTCAAACCGCTGTATTTCTTGAAAGAGAGTTACTTTCCAAGAAAAATAGTGGGAGAAATATAGATCTCGATGAATATCGAGTTGTACAAAATAACATTGAACCAGAGTTGGAAAGTGGGCAGGATGTACATCAAGATGTTCCTACTCCGTAAACACAGGTTGTTCGTAGATCTAATAGGGCTCGTCACGAGCCATAAAGATATTATGGATTTCTCTTTACCCAAGATGATGATGTAATGCTCATAGACAATGATGAGCCTCTTACCTACCAAGAAGCTATGAATAGTCCAGACTCCGAGAGATGGCTAGAGACCATAAAATCTGAGATGGAATCCATGTATCAAAATAAAGTATGGACTTTAGTTGATTCACCTGAAGCAGTAAAACCTATAGGGTGCAAGTGGGTTTTCAAGAAGAAAACTGACATGGATGGTAAAGTACAGACCTATAAAGCGTGACTAGTGGCAAAAGGTTTCAAACAAATTCATGGTATAGACTTCGATGAGATTTTTTCACCAGTTGCTTTGGTCAAGTCCATCAGGATTTTTCTAGCAATAGCTGCTTACTACGACTATGAGATTTGGCAAGTGGATGTCAAAACCGCTTTCTTAAATGGGAGCCTTAAAGAGGATGTATACATGATACAACCTAAAGGTTTTGTTGATCCCAAGTTTGCTAAAATGGTCTGTAAATTGCTTCGATCTATTTATGGATTGAAGCAAGCCTCAAGGAGATGAAATCATCATTTTGATGAAACAGTTAAAGAATTTGGCTTTATTCAAAACAAAGATGAACCATGTGTTTACAAGAAGGTTAGTGGGAGCCATGTGGCATTCCTAGTACTATATATAGATGACATATTACTAATAGGAAATGACATACCTTTTCTACAGGATGTTAAAACTTGGTTGGGAAATAGTTTCTCGATGAAGGATTTTGGCGATGCTACCTATATATTAGGGATCAAGATCTATAGAGATAGATCAAGGAAATTAATCGGATTAAGTCAGAGTACATACATTGATAAAGTATTGCATCATTTTGGGATGCAAGAGGTAAAAAGCGGATATGTCCCAATGTTTCATGGGATATTGATCTCAAAGGATAACTACCCTAAATCAATAGATGATAAGGGCCGTATGTGTTAGAGTTTATACTGAACTATCCGTTTGAAGTATAAACTATTATAATAATTATTTGAGAATCTTGAATGCATGTTTTCACATTGTCTGTATATTATATATTGTAGACAATCTAGTTTCAAATGGGATAGCAAAAGATTAGATTGTCAAACTCCTTATATAATATAATAAAGGTTCATAGTCTAAGTGGTGTTAGACAAACCACTGGAACGGCTGAAGTATTATTTAGAAATAGTATATCTTGACTATTAAATAATACCAATACACTTTGTGTATATTGAGCATGATCAAATTTAGAATTATTCACTTATACTGATTAACAAAGTGAATTAAGATTCTATGTTATTATTATTGCTTAGGTTCTTAATCCAGATATAGTGATTGATACGTGTATATTGTTTACATGCTTTGATTTATATATGAGATAATTCTTTAAATTAAATCATTGTATTTTGGGTAATGGAATAATATACATGGTGAATATTGACTGTTGAAGGAATCCATAATTTGATATTATTCGGGTTAATGATGTCCCATTGAAAGCTCAAAAAGATTTAATTATGTGAAACCCTGCAGGTGGATTTATTCTAGCATAATTAAATAAAGGTTGAGTGGATGATCAAGGTTAAAAAAAATTAATTAAATAAATTATCAGTGATTCATTTAATTAATGGATATGCGTTATTTTAAACATGGGGAATTTAATAAGCAAATATAAAGGAGCCGAATTAATTAAATAAATAAATTACCGAAATTAGGTGGGTAGTGCAATATTAATTATTTAGTGGAATTAATTAATATTAATGATATTGGGATTGGCCCATGATATCATTAGAAGGCCCGACCTAATTTTCTCCTTGATCCCTATTGTAGCCTATAAATACTCATTATGCCTCCATGGAGAAGGGTTCTAAAAAATTCTAGGGTTCATGGAGGCTCAACCTTGAAGGATTGAAGGCCACACTTCATTCAAGGGAGTATAGGAATACAATAGAAGATTGTAGATTAGAATCACTTGCGCCGTCGCGATTAAGGTTATTTCTCATTTCAAACTCGAATATTTGCATATCATATAACGCAACACCATGATTCGATTGTCCCAACAATTGGCATCAAGAGCTAGGTTATAGGTTTTGCGTTATATGATATGATGTCCATGTAATTATATTTGCTTGTATATAAAGGGAGGCTTGTATTATTTCTGTGATGCAGGTTGTTATCCACTATTATGGCCATGGTTTTAATTATGTGTTTGGATCCCATGTGGTTTATCGTGGTTGTAAATTAAAATCATGAGGGTTGATCATGATAGTTTTTAATTTTAATTTCTATTCTGATTGTAATCTTATAATTTGAATTATATTCAATTTAGGTTATTATCTGATATAATATAATAGATTTTTCTGTTATATTTGTCGTATGCAATTGTTTGATCAACGAAGATGCGAGAAACATAGTTCTTCCGTTGCTGCATGTTGTTTTCTTTGCTGCTTCGCTATTTTGACTACATATTTTGCATACGATATCCGATTGGGGCGAGAAATACCTTTTCGGACGTGGCAGAACGAGACCTACAGGCTGAGATAGGAACCATTTCTCATTTTTCAGACCATTCTGAGCTCGTTTAGGTAGTCAAACAGGCGCCTGAAGATTTTCGAAATTTTTCAACGGATGAATTTGAATTTTTTTTTGGGGCCATAATAGTGGATGTATATTATTATATTTTACTTAATTTTTACTTATCTTGATTATTGCTTATTGTACAAGACATGCCTGTGCTATAACAAGACTAAGTCAAATTGACAACCCTAAGTAAGTGGTATGATAATCTAAGTTTGCATTTTGTATTGTATCACTTAAGTCTGTAAAAGTGTAAATAGATTAGATTGGAGTATTTTTCTGTAAATAGTCTCAAGCCTAAGAATAAGAAGAAGATCATGAAGATCATGCCTCAGAGATAATGTGAAGAAGCTTGGAGTTGAATAAATATGTTTTGGGAAAAACATTTTAAGTCAAGAAATCTACAAGTCACAGATTGAGTCTTATAGAGAAGTCATTCGAGAACTCCAGAATGACTTATCGAGAAGTCAAGAAAAGCTTATAGAGAAGTTTGAGAGATTTCGACAAGCCAAAATGAAGACATAAATATTGGAGATATCGACAAGTTAAAATATCACTAGAGATCTTTGAGATATCGATAATCAAAATATCACTAGAGATCTCAGAGATATCGATAAGTCAAAATAAAGACATGAAGATTAGAGACCTCGACAAGCCTAATTCTCTTATAGAGAACTCAGAGACTTCGATAAGTTAAATCAACTATAGAGTAATAAGAGATCTCGATAAGCCATTATACTTATCGTGATGTCGAGTTCTCTATATAAAAAACTGAAGATCTCGATGTAAAACTCAAGTACAGAATATAGATCACTTAAATATCCAAGATTATCAATGAACAAATAAATCAATCACTGATTTGAAAAGTCTACAAAAAGCAGCTTGAAGAGTACAAGATCAAATGCCAATATTAACTGACAAAGCAAAGTCACATACATGCACGATTTGCAAAGATATACTAAGCCATAAATAGAAAGTTTTAGTTAACTTAAAGTAGGGTTTAGTACATGCTATTGCATGCTGTGTAAAACATGTGTTTACTGTTCTATAAAGTAAACACTAGATGCTTTATTTCAGTTGTAACAAAATAGATCTAGAAAATCTTGTAACTCTCAAGAGAGAAGCTGAGTTCTTTATCAACAAAGAACCCAGAAATTTGTAGCAAGACATACTTGATTTTAATATAAAATTAAGTGAGTTTTGAAAGATAGTGTGTTCATGTGCATGTTTCATATTCTTGTTAAAACATATTATCTCTACAGTTAAATTACTTTGTTCACCATCCATAACAGTTCAAAAATCTTAAAATAAACCAAAACACATTCACCCCCCTGTGTTTTATTCATTACCTAACTAGTGGTATTAGAGCAAAATCTGAAAGCAAACATATTAAAGACCTTGGAATAATGAATACACAGAAGGTTAGAAGTATCGAAATTCCTACCTTTGACAGATCTAACTACACTCTATAGAAAAAGAAAATGATGTTGTTCATCAGGATGGCCAATCCATTATACATTCAGATCCTCAAGAATGGGCCTTTCACCCCCATGGTAAGAGTTGAGAAATCTACAGATGCAGACATGGTCATTCCAACACATTATGCTCCTAAAGATCCTTCAAAATATACTGAACCTGAAAAAGAAAAAGTCACTCTGGATAGTGGCTTGCAGCTGATCTTGATAGAGTCACTTAAAAATGTAATGTACAATAACATTGTCAACTGTGACACAGCCAAACAGATCTGGGAGAAAATAGAGATCTTATGTGAAGGAACAGAGGAAGTTAGGTCAAACCAAAGGAGGATTCTGGTTTCTCAATATGAGGGGTTTATGGCTAAGCCCAAAGAAGGAATTACTGAAGGTTTTGAAAGGTTCAATAAATTGATAAATGACTTGCAGCTACTTGATAAATATTATGAAGCTGAGGAGGTTAACCTAAAGTTTCTGTTAGCTATTCTAGATCATCTTGAACAGAAAATATTAGCAATTAGAGAAGGAAGATATTTAAGCAGAATGACTGTGGAAGTTCTATATGGAATCTTGAAAACTTATGAACTTGAAATGTTGCAAAGAAAGTCATTGAAAGCACATCATGGTAATGTTATTGATGGTTCAAGTGCTTTGATTGTAAATGACAGAGAAGAAAGTGAAGATGAGCAAGATGATCAAGTTCCAGTTGTTCAAGCTATGGAACAAAAGAATAAAGGACCTCAGAAGCAAGTTGTACTGGAGCTGGAGGAAGATGAATATTACACCCTGGATGAGCTAGATGAAATGGATCAATCCATGGCTTACTTGGCTAGAAAATTTTCCAAAATAAGAGTCGAGAAGCCAAGGTTTTTCAAAAGCAAGGGACAATCTTCTAATATCAATAATTAGAAACCAAAAGCTCAGTACAATTCAGCTAGCAAAGGTGGCTTCAAAACAGGATCTGTGGACAGAACAAAGATAAGATGTTTCAATTGTGATGAGTTGGGTCACTTTGCTACTGAATGCAGAAAGCCTAAAAAGGTGAAGAAGGATAAAGCTTACTTGGAACTGGAAGCAAAGTATGAAGCTCTCTTGAAGAAATAGTCTGGAAAAGCTTGCAGAAGGAAATAGTTGGGATGATACTTATGGCTTTTGAGCATGGAGAAGCATCCACTTCAAAATCAAAGGTACCAACTCTAACCATTATTGATTTAAATGCTAGTAAATATATGGAGACTGTGGAAATGATGAGTGTGGAGATGTTCCACATACACACTAGCTTAGTAGCAGCTACTGAGGAAGTTGGTAGGCTAATAAAAGCTAATGATAAGCTTGAGAGTGAGAAGCAAAAGATGGATCTACTGCTTATGGAGCTTGAATCAGTCAAGCAAGAAAATGAATATTTGAAAAATAAGCTGAAGTGTGCCAATAAGATTGAACTTGTGTTAAGAGAGAAGATTGAAAATAATGAGGTGAAATTGAAATCATTCGGGAATGCATCTGAGTTGGTTGGTCAGTACCATGAGAAGAACAAGCCATGTGCTAACATAACTGTTGGTCTTGATTATGATGCTTTGAATAGTAACAAGAAAGATGTAAGTGGTAAAAGAAAAGCAACAAAAAATGAAGATGTCCCAGATATGCTGAGAAAGGTTGGTTCACCTATGTTCAAAGCATGTGAAGTAGATTTCAGTGAAGAAGAGTTGATCATAAAGCAAGAAATTACTGATGAAGACAATGAGAAGAAAAATGCAGAAACAACTCCAATTTCTAAAGCTGAAAATAAGCCGATGGTCAACCAAGATTCCAAGACTCCTGTCAAGGAAATAAAATTTGAAGATGCAAGAAAGAAGAAGAAGAATGGAAATGGAAATATTGGGATAAACAAGAGCAACAATTTTGCTTATATTGCAGATGCTCCAAGAAAATAATGTAAAAAATGTGGCTGTGTGAATCATCTAACTCACCTATGCAAAAAGGTTGTTAGTAAGCCAGGAGTGGGAGCATGCAAGTACAATAAAGCAAAAACTGAAGATCCCTACTCATTCTGTGACAAGTTTGATTGCATACCTTACAACATGAAAGTAATGACAAGTTGCCACAAGCTGGAAGTTGATCTTAAGGAAATCAATATTAAATCTTCAGCTAAAAAGGAAAATGCACATCATTTAATGAACTATATTCTTTCTGAATCACCAAACTCTACCTCTATCAAATCTGTTAACAAGCAGAAAGTACCCAACACTCTTTGGGTTGCTAAACATACTTAATCCTCATTGTGTGCACGGAAAAGAGAAGAAAGTCATATGGATCATAGACAGTGGATGCTCAAGACATATGACAGATGATATGGCCCTTCTATCACAGTTTGAGCGGAAGGCTGACCCATTAGTGACTTTTGGAGACAATATCAAAGGCTTCACAATGGGATATGGCAAATTGATTTCAGGAAATGTTGTCATTAAGGATGTAGCACTAGTAGCTGGTCTTGAAGTGAATCTCCTTAGTGTTAGTCAATTTGCAGATAAAGGATTCAAGGTCTCATTTGACAAAGGAGAATGCATTTTTATCAGCAAAAAGACTGGTGAAGTTGCTCTGAAAGGAGCAAGAAAAGGAAGCTTATTTGTTGCAGACTTGGACTCAGCAAATGAGAATAGAATCTGTTGCTTCTACACCAGGGCATCTATAGAGAAAAGCAAGCTATGGCATAAAAAGCTATCTCACTTTAATTTCAAGGAAATCAATACTCTAATAAAAAAGGAGTTAGTGAGAGACATGCCTAATCTGGAATTTGCTCAAGATGAAGTATGTGATGATTGTCAAAAAGGGAAAATGAAAAGATCATGTCACAAGAGTAAAACTGTGAATTCTATAAGTGCACCTTTGCAACTTATTCACATGGACTTATTTGGACTAGTTAATGTCCTGTCAATTTCAAGAAAGAGATATGCACTGGTAATGGTGGATGACTACTCAAGATACACATGGGTAGAGTTTATGTATTCTAAAGAGAAGGCTCCACACATCATAATTGAGCACATCAAGAAGATTGAGAAGCGGGCTGAAGATCAAAATTATGTGAAAAAATTGAGGAGTGATAATGGAACAAAATTCAGGAATGCAACCTTAACTGAATTCTGCAAAGACAAGGGCATTGTTCAAGAATTCTCAGCTGCTAGAACACCTTAGCAAAATGGGGTAGTTGAGAGAAAGAATAGAACACTAGTAGAGGCTGCTACAACAATGCTGCAAGATGCAAAGTTGCCAACTAGTTTTTGGGAAGAAGCTTTGAACACTGCATGCTATACTCAAAATAGATATCTTATTAACAAGAATCTTGGAAAATCACCCTACTCAATATTGTCTAAAAGGAAGCCTACTGTGAAGCATCTTCATGTGTTTGGAAGCAAGTGATATGTGTTGAAGGACAACTCTGAATTTGTCTATGTGATTGAACAAAAGAAAATCATGGAAAGCACATATGTTACTTTTGATGATGACAAGTGCCCAGACTTGGAATGCCTTAGTGAAAATGAAGCTGAAGCCCTAAAGTTTGAAAATCTCAACATTGATAGTGATTCTGATGATGAAGCTGAAGTCAACAGAAATCACAGAATAGATGAAGAGTCAACTGAATAAGTGAATCATGAGAATGAAAGCTCATCTCATGGACCTGAATTTTATAGCACAAATTCAGGGGGAGAAGGAGAGGAAGGTTCTGCAAGTCATGCCAATACTGAAGAAAACACAGAAAACTCAAGTCAAAAAATTCGCACCAGAAAGTGGGATAGAAGTCATACTAGAGAAGCAATTATTGGTGATCCAACTGCTGAAGTGCGGACTAGAAGTGCAATTGCAAATGAATGTCTTCATGTATGTTTTTTGTCACAAGTTGAGCCAAAGAAAACCGAGGAATCCCTTCTTGATCCTGATTGGATATCTGCTATGCAAGAAGAGTTAAATCAGTTTGAAAGAAACAAAATTTGGAAATTGGTTCCTACACCAAAGAACAGAAGTATAATTGGAATAAAGTTGGTGTTCAGGAACAAAATGGACGAAAATGGAATTGTCACCAGAAACAAAGTAAGGTTGGTTGCAAAATGCTACTCACAGGAAGAAGGAATTGATTATGATGAAACCTTTTCTCCAGTTGTAAGACTTGAAGTAATAAGGATCTTTCTTACATTTGCTGCACATTCAAATTTCAAGGTATATTAAATGGATATGAAGAGTGCATTCCTTAATGGTGAGTTGGAAGAAGAGGTTTATGTGCAACATCCATCTGGCTTTGAAGATCCAGAATTTCTAAATTATTTTTACAAGTTACTCAAGGTTCTCTATGGACTAAAACAAGAACCTAGATCTTTGTAAGACAAACTGTCAAATTTTTTGATTAAACATGGATTCACTAAATGTACTATTGACAAGACTCTCTTCTACAAGAAACATGGTGATGATATGATCCTAGTTTAGATCTATGTGGATGATGTTATCTTTGGTTCTACAAATGAAAATCTTTGCCAAAGATTCTCTAAGTTTATGCAGAGTGAATATGAAATGAGTATGATGGAAGAATTAAGTTACTTTCTTGGACTTCAAGTTAGTCAAAGAAGTGATTGAATTTTCATCAGCCAAACTAAGTATGTCAAAGATCTATTGAATAAGTTTGGTATGGTTTATTGTTCACCTGCATCTACACCTATGTCTACAGCTACAAAGTTGGATGAAGATAAAAAGGGCAAGAGTGTAGATATCTCAAGCTATAGAGAAATGACTGGATCTTTGTTGTACTTAACTACAAGTAGACTAGACATCATGTTTACTACATGTATGTGTGCAAGATTTCAAGCCAATCCAAAGGAATCACATTTGATGGCTGTAAAGAGGATTTTCAGATACTTGAAGGGGACTCCTAACTTGGGATTATGGTATCCTAAGGGATCTAGTTTTGAAGCTATTGGATACACAGATGCAAATTTTGTTGGATGCAGGGTTGACAGAAAGACTACTAGTGGAAGCTATCAGTTTCTTGGACAAAGACTTGTATCCTGGTATAGCAGGAAATAACAATATGTGTCAACTTCCACAACTGAGGCTGAATACATAGCTGTTGGAAGTTGATGTGCTCAAGTGCTTTGGATTAGAAATCAGCTAATGGATTATATCCTAGTGTTACACAAAATCCCAATTATGTGTGACAATACTAGTGTTATATCTATTGTGGCTAATCCTGTTAATCATTCTAGAACAAAGCACATTGATTTAAGGTACTATTTTATTAGAGAACATGCTGCAAATGGTACCATTGAGCTCATTTTTGTTCCAACAGAAAAACAATTAGCTGACATTTTCACTAAACCTTTGGATGAAGCAACTTTCACTAGACTTGTAGGTGATATTGGTATGTTAAATTCTTCATCTTAAGGCAAGAACTCAGCTAATATTTTGCAGCAGATTAATTTCTAGTGAATCAAAATTAATTTGATTCAATTGGAAATTAACTGGAATATGAATTATAAATATTTCAGAAATCTCTGCATATTTATTCTTCAAAATTCAAATTTATCTTGGAATTTTTCAATTCTAAGAAAACTGTCTAAATGTTGATTTGCATTTTTAATATGCAAAATTAGCACAAGGCAGAATCAAAGTGATCAAAAGCATATATAGAACTGAGTTCTCGATAAGTCTAATGGACTTATCGACAAGTCATTTTAAGACTTCTCGAGTGAGCTCTCGACAAGTCAATTTTCTGACTTCTCGAGGAACTTCTCGATAAGCTTTATTATGACTTATCGATAAGTCATTGTAGAGTTCTCTATAAGTGTTAATTCACAGAGTTCTCTACAAGTACAAGTTTAGACTTATAAATAAATTATAAATGAGATAATTTAATTTAATAAATTATTTTAGTAAAATACTTTTGACAAAAATCATTCTGATTTTATTTTGATTTATTCAAATAAAAAATTGGAACCAAATCAGTCCAATTAGGACAAACTGAGTATTTATTTGACATCTCGACAAGTCAATTTTAATCTTCTAAAAGAGCAAATTAAAATGACTTCTCGATATGTTATTCTCTTTTCAAAATAACTTCTCGATAGGAAAATTCTAAACAATTATTTTTGAGTTCTCGCTAAGTCATTTGCTTTTACTATAAATACTCAGACATCTCGACATACACTTACTTACGCCTTTGAGAACTCTAAGTTACCTAGAATTTACAAATCAAAACCAATTTCTCTCTCATTTTGAACTCTTTCTCTTCAATTTTTCTTACCCACTAAACTTCATACTCTCCTCAATGGCAGCAAACATTATTGTACCCTTTATCCCAAAAGAAACCAACTTTCTTGCATTTTTGGATGCAAATCAAGCTCCTGAAGCTTTCAAAAGCTTTGTGAAATTTCTGTCTGAAACATACTTTGTGGGGGCTCTTACTGCTAATCATGTACTCTACTTGGATGTGCTAGGAGATTTCTGGAATACAGCAGTAACAAGAACAGTGTTGCATGAGAATCAGGCAGCATCAATAGTGATAAATTGTACAATCAATGGCCAATAGGTGGAGATCTCTGAGAATGATGTCAATATGGCCTTGGGCATACCTACTGACAAGCTGATGGAGGTTCCAACTCAGGATTAGCTTTATGAATTCATGGACTTCATAAATTATTCAGAATTAATTTGGTAAGCATGAACAAAAAGAACCTGAGGAGGCAAAGGTCTTTTCTCTTTGATTTAGTAATCAGGGCTTTCACTTGCAGAAAGTCAGGGTTTGACAACATTTCCAGTGTTGTCCAGAAGCTGGTCTACTCAATGGCTCACAACAAACAGATAAATGTAGGACACTACATCTTGGAAGAATTGAGCACCAGGCTAACAATGCCATTAACATCAAAAGGTAAGGAAATTTTTCTTCCTAGATTCATTATGTCTGATTTAAACTATAAAGTAAATGACATACATATGATGGATAGTGTAGATAGATCATTAATAGGCAATTGTAGTCAAGTGTCCAAAATTCTATTTGGATCATTATCTACAAAGAATAAGGTGCAGGTGGGTCTTAAATTAACTCCATTAATATTGGAGAAATTTAGGACTTATCTCTATCATATGCCTGACCTGAGGTCCAGTACAAGTCATTCTAGTTCAGTAATGGTCCCTGAACCTGTGGAAGTAAACACAGGAACACCAAAAGGGACCTTCCAATGCTGAGGCCCCTTCTTCTATACTAGTATCTGCTAGGAAGCCAACCATTTCATCCTCCCAAAAGGGTGAAGTGAGTAAAAAGAAGAGAAAGCATGCACCTTTACCAATTATAAATGAGAGTGGTGATGAAGAAATAGAACCTGAGTCACTCTTGGTCAAAAGAAAACCAAAAAAGGCTAAAAACTTGGAGTTGACCACTCAAGCCACCTCTGCATCCTCCCAAAAGGATGTGGTTGTAAAACATGGACTTAAACAGACTCTAGGGGCATCCTCTCAACGGGGTGTCTCTATTAAAAAGAGCACCCTCCATAGTGCACCATGTAATGAGTCTGCACAACCATCACTTGAACAAATTCAAGTATATGGAAGGAGAAACAAGGATGGCACACACAAGGAGAGCACATCCCTTGAAGCTCCCTCATCTATTGAGGGGAGCTGCCAACACTCAATACTGAAATTCAAAATCTTCTATCTAATATTTCTTATTCGTACAATGAGACACTTGAATCTAATCCTCAAGTATTACCAACTTCAAGTGACTTGGTTCAAGAAACCTTGCTCACCACCCAGACACCAAATTTAGATGGTGAGAGGCTACTAGATGGGATAAACCTTGTTGAAACCATCAAAAACATGGAGGATTCATCAGTTTTTACTGAAGACCCCATGGTGGTTACAAATGCACCTTTATGTGCAAATTAGCCTTCACGGGCTGTAAGGTTTAAGGGTAGTACTCCTGAGGGGGAGCTATCTAAATCCTCTCCAATTCAATTGGAGGTTCCTGTCACAAGAACAACTCCCCTCAAAACCCTAGCTAAACTTGCACTAACAATTGAATCTAGGAGTACAATTGGCAATAACCCTGTTTGGGAGAGGCAAGAACATCATATTCATGTGACAGTGCTTTGCAAGAAGCACAAGGGTTTGAGGCTGGTGCACATGACAGTAACCCATCCAAATCCCCTCCAATTCAACTGGAGGTTCCCACCACAAGTGGAGAACAACACCCTATCATAACCATATAGCAATCTGTGAGTCAAACTGTGACTCCTATCACAGGTGGTTCTGTTACACTGTCACCTTCACATCCGACCAATAAACCTTCTACTTCTCAACCTCAACAACCACACCTCATCTCATAATGGCTACAGACAACTGAGTATCAACCTACAAATTAGATGATCTTCTTGTTGAGCAGATTTCTGGACTAGCCAATATTTTACAGCATTTGCTACTTCAGATATGAGCAACCAGGATTATCAAGCCATTCTGCTAACATACAATGAAGAAGTTGAAAAGAAGAAGCAGAAAATTGTTAATGAAGCTGAGCAAGATGGAAATACAGATGCCTGGTTGTCTAAGGACTTTGCTTTGGAGATGGATCAGGTCTTGGCTAGATTTAGAGATGAATATGTCACCATTCTGGGGAGCAATGCCAAGGTCCCGACTCCACAAGATGTCTATGATGCAATCAATGAAGTATACAAAGCTCAACTCAAGGATTTTCATCTATTTGGTAAAGCTCTGGAATTAAAGATGATTGGTCATGAGGACAGGATCAGAAAGCTGGTGAGAGGGAAGATGGATGAGATCATACCTTCTGAGGTCAAGATCACTTCTAAATTTCAACATTTTACTGACCAAATGGCAAGATTTGATCTGACTTCTATTGAAAAAGATGTCAAGAATCTCATACAGTCTTTCATTGCTCTACATGAGGTGGTTCAGCAACAAATAACAAGCTCAAATAACACAAAGTTCAAGTTGAATCAACTCCTCCAAAGCAGATATGAGCCTTCTGCACTGCTCATGAAGGGTATCAAACAATCTGTTCAAGACACCTTTGGTCCCTTTATTCCTTCAAGCTCTCAACAACCTGCCTCCACATCTACAAATCTCCAAATTCAAGCTCTTCAAGGCCAAGTTTCAACTTTGCAGTCCTCCAATGATCAACTCACTGCTCAAGTGCAAGCTCTCACTACACTAGTGCAGAGTCAATAGGAAGACATTCAAGCATTGGTGGACTCTTATAAGCACTTATAAATGCAAAATTCTGTTGCTTTGGGAGCTATCATGGGCAAGCTCAACATTCCATTGCCTGCACTTCCTGAGTCTGTGAGGCCAGAACTACTAACTCCCCTCATCATGCCTGTTCCCAAGACTAAGGGGAGATGTAAGCTATGATTCAACAATCTAGGGATGCTGTTAAGTCAAAGGAGCCTAGCAAATTGACTTCAACCACTCAGACTGCTCCAAGCTCTTTTAAAGCTCAAATCTCTAAAGATGTTGGAAAGGAAAGACTTCTAAAAGCTGCAGAAGGACCCTGTCAAGATCAAGAATTTAATGAACTTCTGACAGTCTTAAGGGTGTCTTTTCATAACAACTACATCACATACAAGAAATCTTTGGCCAACAACATCAACTTTGTGAGAGTGGTGATTGTCAAAGTTGACAACTTTTCGGAGAAGAGAATTGTAGCAAATGTGAATGATTGGACATATGTCTCCAGGTGTCTTTTACCAATCTTCAAAACTGAGAGCATCTGAGCTGGATGTGGTGATTGATAAAGTGCATACAGTAATTCCAGAGGACACCCAACTGCTAAAAGAACTAAAAAATGCTCAGATAACTGCTTTTCCGGAAGCCTATCTCTATCCAAGCAGGGGGATTGCCTACATCTGTTCACAATCAAGAAAATGCAGATACTTCACAGTTCCAAAGAATTATATAATAAACAACTTGAGATTGATAATGACCCTTGAAACTGATCTAAAGACCAAGATAAACAAGAAACCTGAAGATGAGAAAATGATCAGAATCTTGGGGAGATATCTTCAGAATGTAGAGACCATGTTGCCAACCATAGATTATAACTTAAAGGATGACAGGGATGATGATGGGTAGAAACAAGATGATCAACCACCTTCTGGCTCAAATCCAAGTCAATCCTCTAGAGAAACTGGTGTAAAAGGTAAGAAAAAGGAGGAGGAGAAGGGAGAAGAGAAAAAGGGAGGAGATGAGAGAAGAAAGAAGAAAAAGGAAGATGGTTCAGGACCATAAAAACAATCCAAATCAACCAAGCTCAACCCACTAAACCTGTTAGCTCAAACACTCAACCATCCTTCACCTCAAAGCCAAAATTCTTATATAATCTATTTGCAAACTCTCTTCTCAAAATCCCAATCACTATCAGCCAAACTAGCCTAAAGAAAATATCAAACCTAACTTTATTTAAACCACCAACCAAGATTCACTTTAAATTTGTTGGGAGAAAAATAAAGCAACTGCAAGTTACCGAGAGATCTATCTGGAATTGCTATGATCATTCTGACTTTCTGCCACTAAATTGGTACCTCACAGATGAAGAATATTTTCAACAGCTAGCTGAAGAAATACTCAGAGTCTGGGTTGTATCATATACAGAAATCAGAATATATTATGCTGATGGTTCTTTCACTTTACTTGGCAATAACCTAAGGAGCACACTTTCAACCACAGAATTCAAAAGATTAATCAGTTTAATGAAGGATAAGGATACAATCACAAGGTTGTGGAAAGTTGTATATTGTGCATGGGTGAAAGAAAGGGATGAGAAAAATATAAGGGCAAAGGTTGAAAAGGAAGAAAGAGATAAGAAGTATGCAGAAGAACTTGCAAGAATTGAGAAAAGATCAAATGAGCTTAAAGCAAAAGAGATGAGCAGACTTTCCAAAAATGGACATTTTCTGAACATAAAGGTTGGCAGATACTCCAGTTTATAGCTGGTTACTTAAATGGTTATTCATTAGATAAGTGGCTCAAGCTTGTGGAAGCTTTAAGAGGAACTGAAATTATTAGAAGAAATGGAAGTGTTAGTTGAAAGGAATATGTCCTAAGTCCAATCATGTATTAGGATTTAGGAATAACTTTTTATGTAATCTGTTTTGATTTCATTGATATTAATAAAAGACTTGTTTTGTTTTTATTACGGGCTCTATCTATTTAAGTGTTTAAATAAGATATACCATAGTTTAGAGTAAAGCTTTTTATGGATTATGATGAGATCATAATAGTGAGACCTAAAAGATGATAACTCTAAACTTAAATAGTTCCTGATCATAGGATTACTAACTGGTAATTAATAATCCGCAAAGATCGGTACATACTATGCTTGCTTCATTATGAAGGATGTCTGTTCTCATAGACATTTGTGTGGTGACACTATAGCTAGTATGTAGGTGCTTATTATAGAATAAGTTCACTGAACATGACTCGCACAGCTGAACAACTGATGGAGTTTACTCACGTTTCAGCAGTTGTTCACATAGTGATAGTTGTACAAGTATCCTTAGACTTGAGGTCACCATAGTCATCTTGTGTACACTGAACTATGCTTTGGTTTAGTTCTTAGTCTCCAGGGATAATTATTAGGGCTCTACTGGGTATATGAATTTGTACACGAAGATAGTGTATGATCAATAAAGGATCTACCCCTTCCAGTGAAGGAAGCGAATGTTCAAGGCTGATCCATTTATGCTAGTTCAGGAATCTCTGGCCAGAGTAAATGAAATTAGAAAGGAGTTTCTAATTTGCATAGAACTAAGCATAGTAAATGGTAAGCAAGTGATTAAATTAGATAGGCTTGACACGAGATCCATGCCTTGTATTTAATCGGGACATTGTAGGGTAGAAGGAGTTTATTGTACGGTAACTATTCACTGAATAGGTTCTTGGTATTCTAAGCAGTGAATTCGTATTATCCGGATAGTCGCGATATGCTGAGAAGTATCCCTCACGATGTAGAATAAATGTGATTAATTAATCATATTTAATAAATTAGAGAATTTATATAAATAATGATAAAATAGTTTTATTATTTATTTCTACTACCGGCTTAATATTGAACCTACAGGGTCACACCATAAAAAGAGAATGATTTATTGATGGAGGAATTAATTAATAATGGCTAATAATTATTTATTTATGAAATAAATAATTAATTGGCAAATTTAATAATTGATTAAATGAGATTTAATTGATTAAAAATTAATTAAGAAAAGTTCTTAATATTATTAATTGAGGATTTAATTTTTTGGAAATTAAATCAAGAGAGAGAATTATTTCTAAAGTGTTTAGAAAAAGGATTAATAATTAAAAGGTGTTTTAATTATTAATGAGAATAATAAATGGGATAATTATAATAATATTTATGGGAAAATTTCAGCTGAAAATTTTGCCTATAAATATACTATTATAAACCCTATTTTTATTCTAACCCAAAACCCCAAAATTTTATAAAACCTTATTCTCTCCACCTCCTCCTCCTCCTTAACGTCGTTTTCTTGGTGGATACCGGTGGAGTGCTTCACGTTTGAGGAGCAGCTGCTAAGGATCTCCGATCGTTGCTCTTGGATCGCATATTAAAGGTTAGTAATCGATCCCTACGTTTTTACCACGATTTATATGCTTTTATTTGGATTTTATATGTGTAAAAGTGTTTTACCACGCCTCCGCTGCGATTAAAATCCAACAATGGTATCAGAGCTTAGGTTGTACGCATATAGATCTGTGGTAAAAATTTCAGAATTTTATGTGCTTGTATGAATTAATTATGATTTTTATAAGTTATATCATGGATTAATTTTTTCTGATGAGAAATCGTTTCTCAGAATAATTTTGAATGGTGATCTGGGTTCTACAAGTGTTGTAGATCATCTGGGTATTTTTTTCATAATTTTATGATGTATAGATTTTTTATTATGAATTTTTGAAGTTGTTTCAATTAAATTTCGTAATTAAATATATGTATATATAGTATATATATATATTTGTTTGTTTTGCTGCTGTAAAGGGTTTACAGTAAATAGAATATATCTGCTGTACTGATGTGATGGTGAGGCACGGCCTCCAAGAAAAGAGAAAACGACAGAACTGTCAGGCGGCGCGTGCAGCGCAGAAAAGAAAGGAAAGGGGTGTCGCGTATTCCGGGAATGCATTACACCCTGTGGCGCATTCACGGAATGCGTTACACCTTTTAATGGCTTAAAAGGGTTGTAACGCATCACCGGAATGCGTTACAGCCCGTCTGTTAATTTTAAAATTGATTTTCTGGGAGTTTCGTAACTCCGTTTTAGGCGTGCAATATACCGTTGAATTCGATGTTCCGAGACGGATCTAATGGAGTGATTAAATTTTATTTTATATAAAAGTTTTAAACTATTTACATTTCGAAAGTGTTTTAAAGCTGTTTTTAACTGTTTTAACTGCTTTTAAATGCTTCATGTGATACATAGAGATGTATAATGCTTAGACTAATGTGCTAGATGATATAACATGCCTACCTTGATGTTTATTCATGTTTATATATGTGATATATGCTTAGTTTATCATGTGATGATAGATTTAGGTGAACTTAAATGAATATAAGGCGTTTGTTAGACAACCTAGTATAGTGAAATTGTTTCATAACCTTAATAATAATATTATGAATACAATCATGAGATTCTTGTGGTTATGAAACACGTAATTGAATATGAATTTTCGATATGAGAGAAAGGATGATTCTGTCAACAACAGATTTCTATCTGTAAGAAAGGGTTATTAAGTGATGCCTCTTGACAATGCTCCACCCGATCTGGGAATCATCTGATTATTGATTATTGATTTGAAATATTTAATTTAAAAGGAAGAATCTCTTTATAATATGATTATGATTGTAACGTAATATAATCCCTCTAAAATTAAATAATATCAAGTAGTAATTGGCCAATGACACAACGGGCTTGTGTCGGTCATAGCCTTCCAACATGATAGAAAAGTAGTTCTTATTTTTGAATCATTGTCGGTTCGTGCTACAGCCGAGGGTTTTGATTTCGAAATAAGAAATACTTGTCTATTACATAGAGATGTGTACATTGAATAAGAATCTAAAGGTCGGTACGTGCCACAGCCGTGGGCCTTTGGGGACTGATTCAACTGTACGGAATGTTGGGTTAGACTTGACTTAGAATATTGAGTTTGTCGTGTCACAGCCGTGACTCAATTATTCAAGAGGCTAAAGTTTGATTAGGGAATAACATAAGATGTAATTGACAAGAGTTGTCTGCCTATTGAACATTACATGGCGGTTCGTGCTACAACCGGGGTTGTGTAATGGAATGTAGGATCCTTATTCCCACTAGCATTATGAATGCTTAATTTTTCACGTAGGGGGTTGAATAAATTAGGTAAACTAGTGGGAGCCACTTATGAATAAAGACCCGATTCTTATAGTGTTTTAAAATGAAATCGAATATTTGCTAAGTGTTGTTATATGTTTATCATTTACAGATTTACTTTGTACGTCATGTCATCTGCACTATCACTCAGGAGCATACTAGATGCTCACAAATTGACTGGTCCTAATTATGCTGACTGGCTTCGAAACTTGAGAATTGTTCTCAGGATTGAGAAGCTGGAATATGTGATTGACTCACCTAAGCCTACTGAACCTGCTAGCGATGCACATAATGATGAACATGTTGTGTATCGTAAGTGGATAGATGATGCAAATGTTGCTCAATGCATCATGCTAGCTTCCATGAACATTGAGCTACAGAAGCAACATGAGCATATGGATGCTCATACTATCCTCATGCATCTACAAGAGTTGTATGATGTGGCAGGGAGGACAGCTCGATATGAGATATCGAAGGAGCTGTTCGGTTGTAGGATGTCTGAGGGATCATCTATGAATGACCATGTACTTAAGATGATCAATTTGATTGAACGTCTTGGACAACTTGGTTTTGCCATGGATGGGGAGCTGAGCCAAGACTTGGTCTTGCAATCGCTTCCGAGTTTGTTCTCGCAGTTTGTTGTGAAGTTTCACATGAATAAGTTGGATGTCATCCTGCCTGAACTCCACAACATGTTGAAGACTGCGGAATCGAATTTTCCCCCTAAGAAGAGTTATGTTCTTCTAATTGGTGAAGGTTCCAATCCTAAGAAAAGGAAGAGGAACCCTTCCAAGAAGAATAAAGTAGGTGAGAAAACGCCGGTTCCACCAAAAGTTGAAGACCCCAAGAGCAAAGTTGTTTGCTTTCACTGTAACAAGGTGGGGCACTGGAAGAGGAACTGCAAGGTTTACCTTGCAGAATTGAAGAAGAAGAAGGGTAGTGAGACTACCGCTTTTGATTTAGGTATGTTCATGATAGAAGTGAATATGTCATTAAATCAAATTTTTACTTGGGTATTAGATACCGCCTGTGGTTCTCACATCTGCAATTTGTTGCAGGGACCAAGGAGAAGTAGGACTCTTGAGGAAGAAGAGGTGATTCTACTGATGGAAATGGAGCAAGAGTTGCTGCTGAAGATGTAGAATCATTTCATTTACATATGCCTACGGGCAAGACTATTGTTTTAAATAATTGTTATTTTGTTCCCTCGATTGTGAGGAATATTATTCCCATGTTAGACTTGGCTGGATTTTCATTTATTATTGAGAATAATGAATGTTCTATTCTCAGAGATAATATTCTTTATGGACGTGGTGCTTTAAATAATGGTATGTATATATGTGACATAATTTACTTCAGATTGAACAAACTAATAAAAGAAAAGGGATGATGAAAATCTCACTTTAAAGTGGCACTGCAGTCTCCATTTAGTAGACATGGAAAAAGGACTGCAAATTTGCTAGGAATGGTACACACAGATGTATGTGGACCAATGTCTAAGCAAGCCATGGGTGGATTTTCATACTTCATTACTTTCATGGATAATAGATCTAGATTCGGATATGTGTTTGATGAAACACAAGTCTGAAGCCTTTGAAAAGTTCAAAGAGTATAAGTATGAAGTGGAGAAACAACCAAACATAGTATTATAACTCTTCGACCAGATAGAGGTGGTGAATACTTTAAAGGAGTGTTTCTAGATTATCTCAAAGTAAATGGTATAGTCTCCCAGTGGACTCCTCCAGATTGGTATCTGAAAGGAGAAATCGAACTTTGTTAGACATAGTTCGGTCCATGATGAGCTATGCGAATCTTCCAGTATTCCTATGGGGTTATGCATTGGAAACCTCAGCATATTTACTGAATAAGGTGCCTTCCAAATCTGTTCCTCAAACTCCGTATGAGATATGGAAAGAAAGGAAACCGAGTCTTAAACACGTTAAGATTTGGGGATGTCCAGCTTATGTCAAATAAGTTGACCCAGATAAGCTGGAATATCGATCCGTAAAATGTAGTTTTGTGGGATATCCTAAAGAGACTTTAGGGTATTACTTTTACACCGATCATCGGGTGTTTGTCTCCAGACATGCTACCTTCTTGGAAAAGGAGTTTATCCTTTAAGGAAATAGTGGGAACAAAATTGAACTTGATGAAGTTCAAGAAGCACAAACTACTACGGATTAAGTGGAAACACCTGTTCTGACTGAACAACCTTTTGTGGAACAGCCCATTCATAGAACAGGGAGAGTGTCTCGCCAACCTGAGAGGTAATATGGCCTTGTCATTGAGAATAACAATGAGTTGTCGATCATTGATGATGACGACCCTGTGACCTATAATGAGGCTATGGGTAGTGTTGACTCAGAGAAATGGCATAGTGCCATGAAATCCGAAATGAAATCTATGTATACGAGATACAAAAGAATAATTAGAGCAGATGGCCAGGTGGAGACCTTTAAGGCCAGGCTTTTGGGAAAATGATTCAAACAAAGGTAATGGATTGACTTTGATGAAACCTTTTACCTGTAGCCCTGTTAAAATCAGTTCGGATTTTGCTTGCGAATACTGCTTACTACGACTATGAGATCTGGCAAATAGCCGGATGGTTTTCTTTCCAAGGGAAATGAAAACCTAGTGTGTAAGCTGCTGCGAACCATATATGGTTTAAAGCAAGCTTCTCGTAGATGGAACATCCGTTTTGATGAGACAATCAAAGAGTTTGATTTTATCAAAAACGTAGATGAACCATGCGTCTACAAAAGGGTTAGTGGGAGCGCGGTAATATTTCTTATATTGTATTGAAATAGAGTTGACACACATAACAACATAGCAGACCCACTCACAAGGCTACTTTCTGAAAGTCACTTTGATCGTCATAAAGACTAGATGGGTATTAGATACCAGAGTGATTGGCTTTAGTACAAGTGGGAGATTGAAAGGAATATGTCCTAAGTCCAATCATGTATTAGGATTTAGGAATAACTTTTTATGTAATCTATTTTGATTTCATTGATATTAATAAAAGACTTGTTTTGTTTTTATTACGGGCTCTATCTATTTAAGTGTTTAAATAAGATATACCATAGTTTAGAGTAAAGCTTTTTATGGATTATGATGAGATCATAATTGTAAGACCTAAAAGATGATAACTTTAAACTTAAATAGTTCCTGATCATAGGATTACTAACTCGTAATTAATAATCCACAAAGATCGGTACATACTATGCTTGCTTCATTATGAAGGATGTCTGTTCTCATAGACATTTGTGTGGTGACACTATAGCTAGTATGTAGGTGCTTATTATAGAATAAGTTCACTGAACATGACTCGCACAGCTGAACAACTGATGGAGTTTACTCACGTTTTAGCAGTTGTTCACATAGTGATAGTTGTACAAGTATCCTTAGACTTTAGGTCATCATAGTCATCTTGTGTACACTGAACTATGCCTTGGTTTAGTTCTTAGTCTACAGGGACAATTATTAGGGCTCTACTGGGTATAGGAATTTGTACACGAAGATAGTGTATGATCAATAAAGGATCTACCCCTTCCAGTGAAGGAAGCGAATGTTCAAGGCTGATCCATTTATGCTAGTTCAGGAATCTCTGGCCAGAGTAAATGAAATTAGAAAGGAGTTTCTAATTTGCATAGAACTAAGCATAGTAAATGGTAAGCAAGTGATTAAATTAGATAGGCTTGACACGAGATCCATGCCTTGTATTTAATCGGGACATTGTAGGGTAGAAGGAGTTTATTGTACGGTAACTATTCACTGAATAGGTTCTTGGTATTCTAAGCAGTGAATTCGTATTATCCGGATAGTCGCGATATGCTGAGAAGTATCCCTCACGATGTAGAATAAATGTGATTAATTAATCATATTTAATAAATTAGAGAATTTATATAAATAATGATAAAATAGTTTTATTATTATTTATTTCTACTACCGGCTTAATATTGAACCTACAGGGTCACACCATAAAAAGAGAATGATTTATTGATGGAGGAATTAATTAATAATGGCTAATAATTATTTATTTATGAAATAAATAATTAATTGGCAAATTTAATAATTGATTAAATGAGATTTAATTGATTAAAAATTAATTAAGAAAAGTTCTTAATATTATTAATTAAGGATTTAATTTTTTGGAAATTAAATCAAGAGAGAGAATTATTTCTAAAGTGTTTAGAAAAAGGATTAATAATTAAAAGGTGTTTTAATTATTAATGAGAATAATAAATGGGATAATAATAATAATATTTATGGGAAAATTTCAGCTGAAAATTTTGCCTATAAATATACTAATATAAACCCTATTTTTATTCTAACCCAAAACCCCAAAATTTTATAAAACCTTATTCTCTCCACCTCCTCCTCCTCCTTAACGTCATTTTCTTGGTGGATACCGGTGGAGTGCTTCACGTTTGAGGAGCAGCTTCTAAGGATCTCCGATCGTTGCTCTTGGATCGCATATTAAAGGTTAGTAATCGATCCCTACATTTTTACCACGATTTATATGCTTTTATTTGGATTTTATATGTGTAAAAGTGTTTTACCACGCCTCTGCTGCGATTAAAATCCAACATTAGTAACTCTTAAGTATCTCATTAGAAATAAGCTAGACTGTGAGGACTTTATATAATGAATGCACTTGTTAAAACTTCTATAACCACTCAATGTTAAATGGTGTATTTCTGTCAAGTTATATGTAAAGTTTTAATTGTTCATTGTAGCTTGGGGTTAGTCTTGTTAGGCAAGAATTTGTGATAAACAATCTTCTCATAAATTGGGGGAGATTGTTGTACAAGACATGCCTATGCTATAACAAGACTAAGTCAAATTGACAACCCTAAGTAAGTTGTATGATAATCTAAGTTTGCATTTTGTATTGTATCACTTAAGTCTGTAAAAATTTAAATAGATTAGACTGGAGTATTTTTCTATAAACATGTTGTGCAAGACATGCCTGTATCATAACAAGACTAAGTCATATTGACAACCCTAAGATTAGTTGCATTGTAACCTTAATCTGTAATTTATACTTGTAACACTTAATGTCTGTAAAATGTAAATGGAGCAGACTGAAGCATTTTTCCCTAAACAGTGTCAAGCCTAAGAATTCTATCTGGAAGAAGATCAAAAAGGTCATGCCTCAGAAGAATTATAAAGAAGCTTGGAGTTGAATAATTCTGTTTGGTGAAAAACATTATAAGTCAAGATCTCTACAAGTCACATAATTAGTGTTATAGAGAAGTCATTCGAGAACTCAGAAAGACCTATCGAGAACTCAGGAATTGTCTATCGAGAAATCAGGAGTTGCTATTGGAGATATCGATAAGTCAGATACCCATTCGAGAACTCAGAGATATCGACAAGTATACATTTATTAGAGAACTCTGAGTTATCGATAAGCCAAAGTCCATTAGAGAACTCTGAGTTATCGATAAACCAAAATTCACTAGAGAACTCAGAGTTGTCGATAAGTCAAGTCAACAATGAAGTTTCAGAGATATCGACAAGCCAACATGCCTATCGAGATGTCGAGTTCTCTATAGCTTAATTGGAGATCTCGAAGTGAATAAATTTCTCTAAGTACAGAATTGCAGAACAGTTCAATATCCAAGGTTGCAAATCAACAAACAATTCACATAGTTGGATTGACAAGTCTACAAAAAGCAGCTTGAGAGATGTGCAAGATTAATGGTGAAGATTAACTGACAAAGGAGGATCGACCAGTACACAGTGGATGAAGATATGCTAATCTAGATATGGAAATCTCACTTTTCCCTTATATAGAAGTGATTAGTGACAGGTTAGAAAAATGATTAGCACTTCTTATTGTTCACTGTGTAAACCAAAGTTTACTATCATATAAAGTTAACTGAGGTCCTTTGTTTAAGAAAGGACTGAATAGATTAGAAATTGTATTCTCTCTCAAGAAAGAAGCTAAGTTCTAAACCAAGAACTTAGAGATTTTGTAGCAAAATACTGCTTGATTTTTAATATAAAATTAAGTGAGTTTTGAAGATCTTTGTTTTACATATTTGCATTGTTATTTATGTTTAACATCTATTCTACAAAATCATTGATAACAACCAACTGCTAAACCCAAAGTCGATCAAAAAGTAAACATTTAAGCCAAAACACATTCACCCCCCCTGTGTTGTATTCATATCTAATAAAACAGTCTCAAGCCTAAGAATAAACTCTGGAAGAAGATCATGAAGATCATGCCCCAGAGACAATGTGAAGAAGTTTGGAGTTGAATAAATCTGTTTTGGAAAAAACATTCCAAAACAGTGCCATATCTATAGTAGCTAATCCAGTTAATCATTCTAGAACAAAGCACATTGATGTTAGGTACCATTTTATCAGGGAACATGCTGCAAATGGTACCACTGAGCTCATTTTTGTTCCAACAGAGAAACAATTAGCTGACATTTTTACTAAACCTTTGGATGAAGCAACCTTCACTAGACTTGTGAGTGAAATTGGAATGCTAAATTCTTCAACCTAAGGCAAGAACTCAGTTAATGTCTTGCAGCAGATTAATTTCTAATAAATCAATCTAGTTTAATTTAATTGGAAATTAACTGAAATATGAATTATAAATATTTCAGAATCTCTGTATATTTATTTATTTTAAACTCAAAAATTAACTTAGAATATTTCAAATTCTAAGTAAACTGCTTAGTTGTTAATTTACATCTTAAATGTGTAAAATTAACACAAGGCAGAATAACAGTACTCAAAGGTATAGAGAACTGAGTTCTCGATAAGTCAAAATGACTTATCGACAAGTCATTCTAGAGTTCTCGAGTGAGTCCTCGATTAGTCTATTTACAGACTTCTCGAATGACTTCTCGATAAGCTCTATTATGACTTATCGATAAGACCATGTAGAGTTCTCTAATAGTGTTAATTCACAGAGTTCTCGACAAGGATATTTTGAGACTTATCAATAACTCAGAACTAAAATAATTTAATTCAATGAATTATTTTAGACAAATACTTTTGGAAAATTTATTCTGATTTCAATTTGATTCAATTTAAATAAATTAGAATCATCTTTAGTCCATTTTCGGACAAACTGGGCATTTATCAGAGTTCTCGATAAATCATTTCTTAGTTCTCAAAAAGAATTAATAAAATGACTTATCAAATGTACCTTTTTCAAATTCAAAATTACTTCTCGATAAGTTTAATATCAAATGTTTATTTGACTTCTCGATAAGTCTTTTACTTTTTCTATAAATACCCAGACTTCTCGATACATACACTGTACTTATACTTTTTCGAGATCTCAAGTGACCTAGCTTTCAGACAAAAGGCGATTTCTCTCTCGTTTTTGCTCCTTTCTCAAAACTTTTTCTTACCCACTACTTCTACACACTAAAATGGCACAAAACATTGTTAGAGCTATCATTCCAGAGAAGGGAACCAACTTTATTGCTTTTCTTGATGCTAACCAAGCCCCTGATAGTTTTAAGGGGTTTGTGAAGTTTCTTTCTGAATCCTATATTGCAGGTGCTTTAACTGCAAGTCCTGTGCTGTATTTGGACGTTCTTCATGAATTTTGGACATCAGCTATAACTAGGACAATTGTTCTAGAGAATGTCACTTCTATGGTGGTCACCTGTACAATTGGAGGCCAAGAAATTGAGTTTTCAGCTGTTGATGTGAATACAGCCCTGGGATTGCCAACTGAGAACTATGGAGAGATGCCAACTGCAGATGAGCTGAGTGAATTCATGGACTTCATCAACTACAGTGGCTCAATCAACTTGGCAAGCCTGAACAGAACAAACCTTAGGATGGAATGGTCCTTTGTGTTTGATTCTATAGTGAGGGCTTTCACCTGCAGAAAAACTGGCTTTGACAACATCTTAAGTGTCGTGCAGAAGCCGGTGTTCTCAATAGCTCACAACAGGCATCTGAATGTTAAGGCTCTAATTCTGGAGGAGCTAGCTACCAGGCTTACTATGCCTTTGAAGAATAGAGGTAAAGAAATCTTTTTGCCAAGGTTTATTATGTCTACTTTAGCTCATAAAGTAAATGACATACGTTTGTTAGCTGGTATTGATAGTAGTAAAATTGGAAATTATAAGCAAGTGTCCAAAATAATATTTGTCTCACTTACTATAAAGAATAAGGTGAGTGTAAGTCTTAGAATTACTCCATTTATGTTGGAGAGATTCAGGACTTATCCTTACCCTATGCCAGACATGAGGGCTCCTTAATTTGCTAGTTCAACTATGGTTCCTGAGCCTGTGAAAGTACAAACACAGGCACACCAACAGGGACCTTCCAGAGCTGCAACCCCTTCTTCTAAACCACTAGATGTTAGCAAACCAACCACTTTAGTCTCTCAAAAGATTGAAGGGAGTAAAAAGAAGAGAAAGGAACCAACCCTTGCTTTTGTAAATGAGAGTGAAACAGTTCAAACTGAAACAGAGTCACCCTTGGTCAAGAGACCAAAGAAGAGTAAGATACCTGAGTTGACCACTCAAAACACCTCTGTGTCCTCCCAAAAGGGCATAGTTGAACAAATGGGGAGTAAACAGTTACTAGATGCATCCTCTCAACAGGGTGTATCTATTGAAAAGAGCATTCATCCCAATGCATCATGTATTGAGTCAGCACAACCTGCACCTAGAGTGTATGGTAGAAGAAATAAGGATGGCACACACATTGAGGGCATATCATTTGAAGCTCCCTCATCCATTTAGGGGGAGCTGTCAACACTCACAACTGAGCAAACTTCTCTAATCTCTCAAATTTCTTCATCATATAGAGCACTTGAGTCTGATTCTCAAGTGTATCAACACTCAAGTGACATGCTTCATGAAACTGTGATCACCACCCAGAACCAACATCTAGATGGTGAGAGGCTCCTAGCTGGGGTAGACCTTGATGATACCATCAAAAATATGGGGGTTTCATAAGTTTTTACTGAAGACCCCATGGTCACTCTTGCACCTTCATGTGCACAATTATCTTCACAGATGAATAGGTTTGAGGGTAGTACTCTTGAGGGAGAGCTATCTAAATCCTCTCCAATTCAATTGGAGGTTCCTCTAGAAGGAACAAATCCCCTCAAAACCCTAGCTGAAATTGCCTTGGGAGTTAAAGTTAGGAGTACAATTGCCAATGACCTTGTTATGGGAGAGGCAAGTTCATCACATTTATGTGACAGTGCTCTGCAAGGTGCACAAAGGTTTGAGGTTGGTGTACATGACAGTAACCCAGTCAAATCCTCTCCAATTCCAATGGAGGTTCCCACTATATGTGGTGAACAACAAACTGTCAAAACCACAGATTTATCTGTGAGTCAAACTGTGACTTCAGTCACAGGTGGTAATCTAGACATTTCTCAACAGCCATCCATATCTCAATCCAGCCAACCACATGTCATCGCTCAATGGCTATAAGATATAGAAGCTCAGCCTTCTACAGTTGATGACATGTTGGTAGATCAAATCTCAGGCTTGGCCAATCTCTCTCAGCAATTGCTCACTTCAGACATGGGGAACCAGGACTATCAATCTATACTGCTATGCTTCAATGAAGAGGTTGAACAACAGAAGGAGAAAATAATAGATGAGGCTGAAGAGGATGGCAATGTAGATGCCTGGTTGTCTGATGACCATGTGGCAGAAATGGATGAAGTTTTGGCTAGATTCAGGAGGGAGTACATAACTATCATGGGAAGCAATGCTAAATCTCTCACTCCTCCTAAAGTCTATGATGCCATCATGGATGTACACAAAGCTCAACTCAAGGCTTTCCATCTCTTTGGAAAGGCCCTTGAAGTAAAATTGACTGGACATGAAGATAAAATCAGGAAGCTGATCAAGGAAAAGATGGATGACATTGTGCCTTCTCAAAAGGACATCAAGAATCAATTCCAGTCTTTCACTGAGCAAATGTCAAGGATGAATCTGGCCTCCGTGGAGAAGGAAGTGTCAAATATGAAGAGTTCTTTCAAGGCTCTGTTTAATCAAGTTCAAGCTCATATCACAAATTCAAATGATACCAGGGTCAAGCTAAATCAAATGCATACTTCTAGGTATGAGCCTTCATTTCTTCTCATGGAGGGTGTCAGAAAAGCTATTGATGAACACTTTGGGTCCTTCTCAGCTACAACAGTCTCCACTACCTCTACTCCTCAAATAAAAGAACTTCAAGATCAAATTTCTTCACTTCAAGCTTCCAACTCAGATTTATCTTCACAAGTCAGAGCTCTAACCATATTGGCTGAGAGTCAACAGCATGATATTCAGGCCCTAGTGGAGTCCCATAAGTATTTACAAATGCAGAATACAGTTGCTTTGGGAGCCATTATGGGAAAACTTAACATACCACTGCCAACATTGCCTGAAGCTGTAAGACCTGAGATTCCTACTCCCCTACTCATGCATGTCACCAAGACTAAGGGGGAGATAGATGCAAGGCTAGCACAATCAAAACTCAAAAGTCAAGTCCAAGGTCTAGAACAAGAGAGGCTCCTTATGGCTGCCCAAGGTCCAGGAATGACACAAGAGTTTGACAATTTGCTCACTGGACTAAGGAACTCTCTCAACAACAACTTCTTCACTTACAAAAAGACCTTGGAAAAGACTATCAATTACATCAGGGTGCTACAGATCCCAGTCAAGGACCAGTTTTTGGAGAAAAGGATAGTGATCAATCTTAATGATTCTGGTGTAGACAGATGTATGCAAGTCAATATCAATTATCTAATTTCTAGAAGAGCATCTGAGGTGGATATTTTGATTAACAAGGTCAGGATAATCACCAATGAAGAGAAAATGCTACTAGCAGAGTTGAAGAAGGCTCAAGAAGCTGCATTCCCAGAAGCCTATCTATATCCAAGCAAATGGGTGCACTATATCTGCTCTACAACCAAGCAACTGAAACATTTCCAAGTACCTAAAAACTGTGTCATGGCCAACAGAAGACTGATAATGGTGCTTGAGTCTGGGCTGAAAAGTAAGAAATTGAAGACTAGTGAAGATGAAGCTATGATCAAGATTCTGAGGAGATACATTGATAACCCTGAAGCCAATTTAAAACTCAAATCAACAAAGATGACTTGGGTGATGATGAGCAGAAGAAAGATAGTCAAAACCCTTCTGGCTCAAACTCAAGTCAATCTAGCAAGGCAATTGGTGGAAAAAGTGATAGTGAGAAAAAGAAGGAGAAGAAAAGTGGATCTGAGACTCAAAGGAGGGGTGGAAGGAGACAAAGACAAAAGAATGATACCTCACAACCCCTCCAAACCCTAAATATCCAAATACCAATTGCTAAACCTTCACATTCAACCTCATCAAAAACTGCTCAACCTCAAACCTCTAAGTCTAAATATTTCTACAAGCTCACTGCAAACTCTCTCCTCAAAACTCAAATCACTCATAGCCATACTTCTCTGAAAAGACTCAAAATTGTATCTTCATTCAAGCCACCCCATAAAACACACTTCAAAACAGTTGGAATAGGTCCAAAAGAAGCCAAGGTCAAGAGAAGATTCAGAAGACACATAAGACAAAGGAGAAGACAACTGATAGCTGAATTTCTCAATGATCATGGATTTAGTGAAAAGGCCATCTGGAACAGATA
Organism: Apium graveolens; assembly: GCF_009905375.1. Taxonomy (NCBI): domain Eukaryota; kingdom Viridiplantae; phylum Streptophyta; class Magnoliopsida; order Apiales; family Apiaceae; genus Apium; species Apium graveolens. The sequence continues at coordinate 100,875,449 of NC_133656.1, forward strand.
TGATCAAGATGATTTCCAACCTCTAAATGTTGTTGATTCAGATGAAGACTACTTCCAACAGCTAGCTGAAAGAATGGTCAGAGTTTGGGTTGTTAACATCAAAGAAGTTAGAATCTACTACAGTGATGGGTCCTTTGAACAGCTTGGAAATAGACTAATGGATTCTCTCTCAATTATTGAACTGAAAAGGGTGCTAAGCTTGATGAATGGTAAAGATTCAACCATTAAGGCATGGAGAACAGTATTGGCAGTGTTTGTGGTTAACAGAGAGGATATGAGAGATGAGCATAGAGCTTTGCTAGCTGAAATGAGGAGAAAGTATGAGCATGACATTGATGAGTATATTAGAAGATCAGAAGAGTTGAAGGCAGCAGGCAAGAGCAGAATATCAAAGGATGAAAGATTTCTGAATGTAAAAGATGGCTCTTTGTCAAGATACATGATAAAGATGTTAGCTAGTTATCCTAAGCCAGATTTGTTGAAACTAATAGAGGCTCTAACTGACACCCCCATCCTAGAAGAATTAGAAATACTTGTACAGATTAAGAACATAATTGAGAAAGGATCAGAAAGCTCAATCTTTACTTAATTATTGTAAACTGTCAAATGTTCAATGTACAAGTGTTGTATCAGCTTTTGTATTGTTTTATTTTCATTCTTTAACTTGGGGTTAGTCTTGTTAACAGGCATGAATTTGTGATAAGCAATCTTCTCACAAATTGGGGGAGATTGTTATGCAAGACATGCCCGTATCATAACAAGACTAAGTCATATTGACAACCCTAAGATTAGTTGTATTGTAACCTTAATCTGTAATTTATACTTGTAACACTTACTGTCTGTAAAATGTAAATGGAGCAGACTGGAGCATTTTTCCCTAAACAGTGTCAAGCCTAAGAATTCTATCTGGAAGAAGATCAAGAAGGTCATGCCTCAGAAGAATTATGAAGAAGCTTGGAGTTGAATAATTCTGTTTGGTGAAAAACATTCTAAGTCAAGATCTCTACAAGTCACATAATTAGTGTTATAGAGAAGTCATTCGAGAACTCAGAAAGACCTATCGAGAACTCGGGAATTGTCTATCGAGAACTCAGGAAATGCTATTGGAGATATCGATAAGTCAGATACCCATTCGAGAACTCAGAGATATCGACAAGTATACATTCATTAGAGAACTCTGAGTTATCGATAAGCCAAAGTCCATTAGAGAACTCTGAGTTATCGATAAACCAAAATTCACTAGAGAACTCAGAGTTGTCGATACGTCAAGTCAACAATGAAGTTTCAGAGATATCGACAAGCCAACATGCCTATCGAGATGTCGAGTTCTCTACAGCTTAATTGGAGATCTCGAATTGAAGAAATTTCTCTAAGTACAGAATTGCAGAACAGTTCAATATCCAAGGTTGCAAATCAACAAATAATTCACACAGTTGGATTGACAAGTCTACAAAAAGCAACTTGAGAGATGTGCAAGATTAATGGTGAAGATTAACCGACAAAGGAGGATCAAACAGTACACAGTGGATGAAGATATGCTAATCTAGATATGGAAATCTCACTTTTTCCTTAAATAGAAGTGATTAGTGACAGGTTAGAAAAGTGATTAGCACTTCTTATTGTTCACTGTGTAAACCAAAGTTAACTATCATATAAAGTTAACTGAGGTCCTTTGTTTAAGAAAGGACTGAATAGATTAGAAATTGTATTCTCTCTCAAGAAAGAAGCTAAGTTCTAAACCAAGAACTTAGAGATTTTGTAGCAAAACACTGCTTGATTTTTAATATAAAATTAAGTGAGTTTTGAAGATCTTTGTTTTACATATTTGCATTATTATTTATGTTTAACATCTATTCTACAAAATCATTGATAACAACCAACTTCTAAACCCAAAGTCGATCAAAAAGTAAATATTTAAGCCAAAACACATTCACCCCCCCTGTGTTGTATTCATATCTAACAAAACAGTCTCAAGCCTAAGAATAAACTTTGGAAGAAGATCATGAAGATCATGCCCCAGAGACAATGTGAAGAAGTTTGGAGTTGAATAAATCTATTTTGGAAAAAACATTCTAAGTCAAGAAATCTACAAGTCACAGATTGAGTCTTATAGAGAAGTCATTCGAGAACTCCAGAATGACTTATCGAGAAGTCAAGAAAAGCTTATAGAGAAGTCTCAGAGATATCGACAAGACAAAATGAAGACATGAAGATTGGAGATATCGATAAGTCAAAATATCACTAGAGATCTTTGAGATATCGATCAGTCAAAATATCACTAGAGATCTCAGAGATATCGATAAGTCAAAATTCATATAGAGATCTATGAGATATCGACAAGTCATTTCTTCACTAGAGAACTCAGAGATATCGATAAGTCAAAATGAAGACATGAAGATTGGAGACCTCAACAAGCCTAATTCTCTTATAGAGAACTCAGAGACTTCGATAAGTCAAAACAAATATAGAGTAATAAGAGATCTCGATAAGCCATTATACTTATTGAGATGTTGATTTCTCTATATAACAAATTGGAGATCTCGATGTAAAACTCAAGTACAGAATGCAGATCAGTTAAATATCCAAGATTATCAATCAACAAACAAATCAATCAATGATTTAAAAAGTCTACAGAAAGCAGCTTGAAGAGTACAAGATCAAAGGCCAAGATTAACTAACAAAGCAAAGTCACAGACATGCATGATTTGCAAAGATATATTAAGCCAGAAATAGAAAGTTTTAGTTAACTTAAAGTAAGGTTTAGTACATGCTATTGCATGCTGTGTAAAACCCATATTTACTGTTCTATAAAGTAAACACTGGATGCTTTATTTCCGTTGTAAGAAAATAGATCTAGAAAATCTTGTAACTCTCAAGAGAGAAGCTGAGTACTTTATCAACAAAGAACCCGGAAATTTGTAGCAAGACATAGTTGATTTTAATATAAAATTAAGTGAGTTTTGAAAGATAGTACGTTCATGTGCATGTTTCATTATTCCTGTTAAAATATATTATCTCCACAGTTAGATTACTTTGTTCACCATCCATAACAGTTCAAAAAACTTAAAAATAATCCAAAACGCATTCACCCCCCCGTCCTGTATTCATTACCTAACATTGCTATTATGTGTTCCGTGTTTGTGTTGTTATGTCATGTGATACTAACTCTTAACATGATAGAACGACATGGACATAGGGATGTTTTATTATGCTTTAATCATGATGAGTATGTTGTTATGTTATGTGTTATATGTATTGTTATTATGATACACGTGGACTGCGGAAAATTGACATAGGGCGATGCATCTAGTTAAAATCCTTAAAGTAAATACTAAGTGGGAGAGGGAATTAATATAAAATTAAATCCCATGATCTCCATTATTGTTTGTATGTAATTTAATAAAAAGATAAATATAAATTATATATACGTCACCCATCGTGGCATGTAATTTATGGTGTCTAGAATGTTAAAAAAAATTGCTAAAACAAACTTCTTAAATTAATAATGAATATTGGAAGGTATACATGCCACCCATCGTGGCATACCAAGTTTCATAGATTTAAAATAATTATAGGATACCCTTTTGATATTAAATATGGGAAATTCCGGCTAGGAATCGGGTAGTTGTGAATTCTTCGAGACCTGCGAATTAACCATATTTAAGATATCAAATGGTGGCATCTGGTATAATTATGATTAATTTAAGATTTGATGATGGTATAGACTTAGCTATGAAAAATAATATAGACCACCCCAACGTGGCGTATTGTTTAGTAATAAGACCGAAGTAACATTTAGAAAAATTTAGGTGGTATACATGTCACACATCGTGGCGTGCCATAAACTTATGGTGTTTAAATGTTAGTGCATTAATTTTAATAATTGTTAGAGGAACCAATAGGTCTTAATCAAAGTCTTTTAGCCATGGATGATACGATTACCTTTCTTGCTCGACTCGAGAGGATTAAAGAGAAGACTTAATGCACCCTTTATTTATGTGATATGTGATGTTTTTTATGCATGATTCTCATGATACAATAGACTTTAATCCACTGTTCACCATACATAAGGATAACAAACTTACCGGACCTAACTATATTGAATGGAAACGAAATTTGAACATTGTGTTGACTGTTGAGGAGTACAAGTTTTGCACTTATGAACCCAAGCCAGATCAGCCTGCTGTTGATGCCCTAAATTTGAGAAAGAGTATTATAAGCGGTGGATTAAGGCTGATGAGATTTCACGATGTTACATTCTGGAAGCAATGTCGGGTGTTTTGCAGCATGAGCATCAGTCTATGGCCACTGCTACGGATATGCTCTTTAATCTCAAAGAACTTTTTGGATATCAGAATAGGGATGCTAGGAAAGTAGCCATGAAGGATTTAATGAACACTAAGATGGCTGAAGGAACGCTTGTAAGGGATCATGTTCTCAAGATGATGTCATATCTGAATGAGATAGAGATCCTTGGTGCTGAACTTGACGGGGAAACCCAGATTGACATTATCCTTATGAGCTTGTCAAAGAGTTTTGAGCAGTTTGCTTGAACTACAACATGAACAAGAGGTTGTATAATCTTGCGGAACTTCTGACAGAACTTCAGGCAGCTAAAGGATTATTTTGGCAGAATATTAAAGTGAATGTGGCTGAGAAAGGTTCTTCCTCTAAGCCGAAAGGTATGAAGAAGAAGAAAAAAGCTCAGACACAGAAAGCTGTGAAGGCAGTGGGAGTTCAAGGTGGTGTGAAAAAGCCTAAGGGAAAGTGCTTCAGGTGCAAGTAGTCAGGTCACTGGAAACAGGATTGTCCTCTTCCTAAGAAGAAAAACAATATTGGTATATCTCGTTCTCTAGTTACAGAAACATATATAGCGGCTATATCTATGAGCACTTGGTGTGTAGATACATGAGCCACTGATCATGTTTATAATTCTATGCAGGGGTTCCAGCTATCCAGAATGCTTAGAGATGGTGAGATATACGTGTTCATGGGAGATGCTACAATAGTAGCAGTAGTAATAGTATGAGTTATTCATTTATCTTTTGGTTCTAATAGGATTTTGGTTTTGAACAACTGTCTTTATGTACCTTCTTTTAGAAAGAATCTGATTTCGGTTTGTAAGATTCCTATGGATGGTTATAATGTTTGTTTGGATCATAATATTTCTATTATGATGAATAAACGAATTATATGTTCCAGTACATTGCAAGACAATTTGTATATAATTAATCCTAGTCAACCTGCACTGCAACTACAATATATGGAATTGAAAAACACGTCTTCTACCTCTACTAAAAGAAAGGAACCTTCTAGTTTGAACCAAACATATCTTTGGCACTTGAGATTGGGTCATATTAACTTGAGGAGGATTCAAAGACTAGTAGTAAATGGGCCTTTAAGCTCATTGGCAGTGGAGCCATTTCCAGTTTGTGAATCCTGCTTGGAAGGTAAAATGACTAATATGCCTTTCAAGGCAAAGGGGAATAGAGCCAAATAAGTGTTAGAATTAGTTCACACTGATTTATGTGGACCCATGAATATCCAAGCAAGAGGTGGTTATGAGTATTTCGTCACATTCATTGACGATTATTCTATATTTGGGTACGTTTATTTGTTGCGTCGTAAGTCTGAGTGCTTTGAGAAGTTCAAAGAGTACAAAACTAAAATGGAGAAGCGACTTGATAAAAGTATCAAGTAAATATGATCAAATCATTGTGGCAAATATTTTCTTGGAGAATTTAGGAAATATTTATCAGAAAATGGGATAGAATCCCAGTTAACTGCACCAGGCACACCCCAGCAAAACGGTGTAACAAAGAGAAGGAACCAGACTATTTTAGAGAGTGTTAGATCAATGATGAGTTATTCAGATTAACCTAAGTCATTTTGGGGACATGCCTTGGAAACAACAGCTTATCTTCAGAACCTAGTACCTTCTAAATCGGTTCCTAAAACCCCCTTAGAATTGTGGATCAGGGACAAACCGAGTCTAAGACACATTCGGATATGGGGTTTTCCAGCCCATATGCTGAACAAGAATGCGACTAATTTAGAATCTCGTACAGAAGTAAGGCTGTTTGTAGGCTACCCTATGGGAACGGAAGGTTATTTATTTTATAGTTCGAAGAATCGGGATGTCATTGTTAGCACCAATGCTAGATTATTAGAGAAAGACTATATAATGAATCACAAACCCATATAGTAGTGTCGTTTTAGAGTAACTAGTGTGAGGGACATATAATACCCAGAAACCTATAGTACAAGTAGAACATCCACAATAAAATGCACAACATGTCACTAATACCGCACCAGTTCCTCGTCGTAGTGGGAGGGTTGTTCAACAGCCTAATAGATTCATATTTTTGGGAGAGTCTTCAAACTTGGTCTCTGGTGAACATGATGATGATCCCCGGATAAATGAAGATGCACTACAAGACAAATATGCAGATCTTTGGCAAAAGGCAATGGAATCCGAGATGGAATCAATGTATTCTAATCAGGTCTGGGAGCTCGTGGAACCACCCAAAGGTATAAAACCTATTGGATGTAAGTGGATCTACAAGAAAAATAGGGGATCAGATAAAAAGGTGAAAGCCTGGAAAGCAAGACTTGTTGCGAAGGGTATACTCAGAAAGAAGGAATCGATTATGAGGAAACCTTTTCGCCAATGGTCATGCTTAAGTCAATCCGTATTCTTTTATCTATAGCAGCTCATCTCGATTATGAGATTTGGCAAATGGATGTCAAGACATCTTTCCTTAATGGAAGCCTTGAAGAAACCATCTATATGCAGCAACCAGAGGGATTCATTAAGGAAGGCCAAGAGCATTTTGTATGTAAGCTTAAGAGTTCTATTTATGGACTTAAACAAGCTTCTAGGTATTGGAACATTCTTTTTGATCAGGAAGTCCAGTCGTATGAATTTGATCAAAGTCCAACTAAAGCATGCGCGTATAAGATATGTGAGAGAAATGCAGTGGCTTTTCTAGTGCTATATGTTAATAACATTTTACTCATTGGAAACAATGTTAAGATGTTGTCTTCAATAAACACATGGTTGTTCAAACAATTTGAAATGAAGGACTTAGGTGAAGCAACATACATCCTTGGGATCAAAGTTATAAGGGATCACAAGAAAAAAGATGTTGGCTTTATCTCAGGAGCCCTACATAGATGACGTATTAGCTCGTTTTAGCATGCAGGACTCTAAGAAGGGTAATTTACATTTCAGACATGGAGTTTCTCTATCAAAGAGTCAATGCCCTTCGACACCTAAGGAGATAGAGAACATGAAGGCAGTTCCTTATGCTTCGGCATGTGGAAGCCTAATGTATGCTATGTTATGTACGAGGCTTGATATCTGTTTTTCCGTGGGCATGGTTAGCCGATACCAGTCAAACCCAGAATAGAAACATTGGAGTGCAGTAAAAACAATACTCAAGTACCTACGTAGGACTAAGGAGTATATGTTAGTTTACAAGTTCTCAGATTTTTTGCCTCTGGGATATACCGATTCAGATTTCTAGACAAATGAGGATAAGAAAAAGTCCACCTCAAGATATGTTTTTACTTTGGGAGGTGGAGCTGTAATATGGAAGAGTGTAAAGCAGAAATGCATTGTAGACTCAACCATGGAAGCCGAGTATGTGGCAGCCTCTGAGGCAGCCAAAGAGGCTATATGGTTCCAAAACTTCCTGCTGGATTCGGATGTAGTTCATAATTTACCACGGCAAATCACAGTTTGTGATAATACTGGTGATGTGGCGAATACCAAGGAGCCGCGGGCCCATAAGGCAAAAAAACAAATAGAGCGTAAGTATCACCTCATACGGCAGTTCATTAAGTGAGGAGATATTATTGTGGCTGATTTAGCCTCAAAGGATAACCGGGCAGATCCTTTCACGAAGCGCTTACCGACTAAGGCTTTTCGGGAGTTCATGGAAGTGATATGAGTCAGATACTTGGTCACATAGTTATATAGTTGGTAGTGGATTGCTTGTAACAAACACTGATATACTCAAAGAATAGCTTGAGTATAAGTGGGAGATTGTTAGGGTTTATACTAAACTATTCGTTTGATGTATATACTATTATAATAATCATTTGAGAATCTTGAATGCATGTTTTCACATTGTTTGTATATTATATATTGTAGACAACCTTGTATCAAATGGGATAGTAGAAGATTAGATTGTCAAACTCCTTATATAATATAATAAAGGTTCACAGTCTAAGTGGTGTTGGACAAACCACTAGAACGGCTGACGTATTATTTAGAAATAGTATATCTTGACTATTAAATAATACTAATATACTTTGTGTATATTAAGCAGGATCAAATTTAGAATTATTCACTTATACTGATTAACAAAGTGAATTAAGATTCCATGTTATAATTATTGCTTAGGTTCTTAATCCGGATACAATGATTGACACGTGTATATTGTTTACATGCTTTGATTTATATATGAGATAATTATTTTGAATTAAATCATTGTATTTTGGGTAATGGAATAATATACATGGTGAATATTGACTATTGAAGGAATCCATGTCCTGGTAATATTCGGGTTAATGATGTCCCCTTGAAAACTCAAAAAGATTTAATTATGTGAAACCTTGCAGATGAATTTATTCCAGCATAATTAAATAAAGGTTGAGTGGATGATCAAGGATAAAAGAATTTAATTAAATAAATTATCAGTGATTCATTTAATTAATGGACATGCGCTATTTTAAATATGGGGAATTTAATAAGCAAATCATAAAGGAGCTGAATTAATTACATAAATAAATAACCGGAATTAGGTGGGTAGTGCAATATTAATTATTTAGTGGAATTAATTAATATTAATGATATTGGGATTGGCCCATGATATCATTAGAAGGCCCGACCTAATTTTCTCTTTGATCCCTATTGTATCCTATAAATACTCATTATGCCTCCATGGAGAAGGGTTCTAAAAAATTCTAGGGTTCATGGAGGCTCAACCTTGAAGGATCGAATGCACACTTCGTTCAAGGGAGTATAGGAATATAATAAAAGATTGTGGATTAGAATTGCTTGCGCCGTAGCGATTAAGGTTAATTCTCTTTTCATACTCAAATATTTTCATATCATATAACGCAACACCATGATTCGATTATCCCAACAGTATGAGCAAAGTTCCATATGCTTCGGCAATTGAATCTATAATATATGCGATGATATGTACTCGTCCTGATGTTTCGTATGCCTTAAGCATGATGAGCAGATACCGGTCTAATCCTGGTGAGGGTCACCAGACAGCTGTCAAGAATATTCTTAAGTACTTAAAGAGGACTAAAGATTCATTCTTGGTGTATGGAGGAGATGAGAAGCTGGTTGTAAAGGGTTACACGGATGCTAGCTTCCAGACAGACAGAGACGATTCAGTATCTCAGTCAGGTTTTGTGTTTTGCTTTAATGGAGGTGTTGTAAGCTGGAAGAGTTCAAAACAAGAGAAAGTTGATTCTATAATGGAAGCTGAGTATATTGCTGCTAGTGAAGCAGCCAAGGAGGTTGTTTGGATACGAAAATTCATAACGGGGCTTGGTGTGGTTCCATCGATCATAGATCCAGTAGATCTTTATTGTGATAATAATGGAGCCATCACGCAGGCTAAAGAACCAAGGTCCCATTCCCGGGAAAAGCATATACTTAGGAGATATCACCTTCTTCGAGAGAGTAACGAAAGAGGAGATATACATATATGTAAAGTGCATACTGATGATAAAGTTGCAGACCCACTGACTAAGGATTTATCGCATCAAAAGCACGAAGGTCATACTAGTTCCATGGGTATTAGATATATGGGTGATTGACTCTAGTGCAAGTAGGAGATTGTTAGTGTGTGTGCCCTAGAGATAATACTATTATGTTTATGTTACGAGTCATTTGGATTATTAATGATGATTCTATGGATTATTCTTTAGTAATTTATAATATCTTTAGTTTATGCGATAAAATGTTAGATTAATAAATGTTCTTGGAATATGATATGTAAATCTATATCTCTAAGTACGTGACTTAGAAATGTGATTATGAGAATAGTATTAATATTCCTAAAGGTCCCTAGTCAAGTAATATTGTGCAGGGATGATAATAAATACGTTGAGACTAATGTGTTTGTTGACTGATGATCACATCTCATTGATCATAGGTATGGTGATACTAAACTCAAAACACAGGCACATGTATTAGATGCATGGTGCTGGATTGACCCGTTGTGAGATACGACATGTTTATAGTGTCATAAGTGTAACGACTGGGAAATTACGATTGTATCATATCATAATAAAGGTGAAATATGTGTTTATTATGTCATTAAAGTGTATATAGTCATAAAAACCCTAGTTGTTATGTGCTATATGTGTTCTGTGTTGTTAGGGTATTTTCCGGATATTTATCGGGTATTTTATTTGGTGTTAAAAAAATTCGTATCAAAAGTTATAAGACCCGAACTTTTTTTTAATAGATAATATTTCAAATAAAATAATTGGCCTTATTTTGACTAGTATGGCTTGTACTATATCGTTATTCTGAACATCCAGGTATTTTAGGAATTTTCTCGTTTCGAGAAAAATGACTTTTTCGGGCCCCTTCGGGTGTCAAAAATCCCACAAAAATCATATTGTATATATTTAATATTAGAAATTTAATAATTAATACACAAAAATTATTAATTAAGGGCCAATTAATTTTATTAGATGTATAATTAGGGCCTTAATTTTAATTAGGAGTATTATTTTACCTACTATAGAAAGCCTAATTTTTATTAATTAATTATAATTAAATCATTAAACATTCTGAAAATTCTGAAAATTCTCTGAAATCGGGTCAGGTTTTCCAGAAATGGGTCGAAGAATCAAACCATGATTTTGATCAATTCTGAGCACCAAATATGTTGATGTGAGTACTCAAATCGATGCTCTTGATCTGTTCTTTTAGTTTCCTGTATCAATTTAAAGTTTTGATTCGTTATTTTTCAATTTTAATTTCTAGGGTTTATATTCGAATTAGGGGATTTTGATTCTGGGGTTATCTGATGAAATTGATGATTTGAATAGCTTTATATGATAGTTTATAATCGATTTGTGTCAGTTAATTCATCAAACGATAGTTGTAATTGATAGTTCGATTATTAGGGTTTATATGAATTTTTGATTTAATCGTTTTTGAGTTTGAGTAATTTTTGGTATGTTAGAGGTTAGGTGTTTAATTGTATAGTGAATAAGCTTGGATTTGAGCTATTAATCTTGAAGTTTCATGTACATATGAGCCAAATCGATGTTTAGCCGGAAAACAGAGTAGTTTGATCGGAGAACTGATTTCAGGGATGATTCTAGCTGTTTAACGGCTGGAATCGAGTGTTGGATTGATAAGGAATGAAAACCTTGTAAAAATGAAGTCAAACGATGTTTGTTTGGCCAGTTTTAGGGTCGCCGGATTCTGGAAAATTCCCAGCGAGTTCTTGGGAACCCGACCTGTGTTCCCGACCCGTTGACTCGAATCAAGACCCGGTTTTTAACCCAGTTTTGATCCATTTTGACCCAGAACCCATTTTCAAAAACTGTCTTTGAATTTTCTTTTTATTTTATTTTTATAAATTATAAAAATCAATTTTATTTATTTAAATTAATTGAATAATTAATTCATAATTAATTGATTTATTTTATAAATAAATCTGAAATATTTTCTAAAATTCGAAATTATTTATTTATTTAATTATTTATTATTTACTTTTTAAATATTAATTATTTAAAAATGAATACTTACTTTGATAATTAATCAGTTTATTTTCAATAAATCATTATAAATTCATTTTAATTCCAAAAATTATGGAAAAATCACTTTTGATTCTGATTTTTCCCAAATAAATATTTAAAATACATTTGGGTTCAATTATTTTGAATAATTGATTATTTTGAATAATAAATTGATTTATTCCCATTTATTGAATAATAATTGAACCGTTTATCCGATTTAAACGAAACGAAAGCCCTTCGACTCAGAAAAATGGTATGTTTTCAATGAAAATAGTTTTAAATTTTAATTTCTTCTGGAATCGATTCGAATTTCGATATTTATTTACTTATAGACTCTATTAATTATAGAAACGAGCCCAATAAATTCCAAAAATTTGGAACGAGCCAGATATTGTTCCATAATTCGAATATTGATCCGATTTCAATTCTAAAAATATTTTTAAACCTAGAATGACTATGTGACTTATGTGTTATGTGAATTATGTGGTTAATCGAGTTCTAATTGCTAGTAATTATTATACGAGTCAATTGTAAGCGTACGAGTAGATGATAAGGGCTACGTGAAGTCGGTTTGGGACGCGATTAAGATACGTGTCGACTAAATGAGTATCTTTCTTTGATAGTGATGAAGCCAACAAGACGGACCGAGCCAGTATTAGAGAACTGTGATATATTTGCGGTAAATCGCGTAACAGACAGGTTTTTCCCCTGTTCTAAATCCAGAATAGTAAATTATTTTCTTATATTCAGATTTTCAATTCAGTTAAACACTGATAATTCCCATCCACATACACTGATACATAATTATTATTCTTTTGTTTATATTTCATTTCAATTCCTAATTTCTCTTGATTCACTGAATACTCTATTCATATTCCAATAGATCACACATTATATTTATCCTGATATATTCTGATGTTGAGATACATCAAAGCATACCGATTATTCCGGTTGTTCATCTATGGACTGGACTATGATGGTGAGGATCAAGTATACACTTGATCCTATGGGCCGGGAATTAAACGGACCCATATTTTGGGTCATAGAGCCTGGGTACCGAATGGATCTATACATAGAGGTATAGATCTGCAATGTATTCTGACTGATCAGCAGGATATGGGTGCGAACTTGTGTCCAGTCTAGTTTATTGATAATCGCCGATAGTGGCCTTCATTATTTCCTTACAGGATTACATCTTTACAGATACAGCCAGATTACCAGTTCATTTAGTTTTTTTTATAATACTATTTATATATTATGGACTTGCTGAGCAAATTATGGCTCACCACTTTTGTTGTTATTCACTTTATCTTTTTTAGTCAAGAAAGAGAATGAAACATATTCGGAATCACGTGGTAAAGAAGTGTGTCAAGCAGCGGGACCCTCTAGCACCAAAGGTGTTGATCCCGATAAAAGAAGAGAGTTTTGAGCCACCTGAGCAGGTGTAGTATAGATAGATGTGGTGTGTGTTTGGAATAAATGAATTTAGCTTAAAACTTATTTAGATAATGAATTATAATAAAGAGAGTTCTATGAGATTTTATATTTGGGTTTATAATAAAGATAGTGTGTTGTTCTTGTTTTCATACCTCAATCTTAAAAGATTATAAATAGATGTAAAGAGGTTAGATATATGTTTGCATAATTGTTATACAGGTTTGTATTATATTGGAGATTAGCAAGTAACCCCCAGATCTAGACCCCGGATTTGGAGGTCTTTATAGCATTTACATTTACTTTACTGTTTTACAGTCTTTCTATATTTTTAAATTCTGTTTAATTTTGAAAAGATAAGTGAAATGTTTAAAATAATATTGTTTACTATATTTACTTAACATTTTAAATTGTTTCAAATGATTTGCTTAAAATCTTAAATTGTTTAAAATTTTTGTTTTAATACAAGTCAAATTGTTTCTTCACTCACTGTCAACTGTTTAATAAAATTATTCAAAGAACTGCTTGTTTTATTATCAGAAAAATGGCACCAAAAAGAAAGACCAGAACTGAGACATCAAACAGCAATTCTGAGGAATAGAATAATAATACCATGAACCAAATGTTCCATCTGATGCAACAACAAATGGTAATGATGCAACAACAGATGCAGCAGCAGCAACAACAGTTTCAGCAGCAAATGTTACAACAGCCACCCCGTCCTGAACCACAAATACCACCAGTTATGCCTATTATTACTTTTAAGCAGTTTTGATCAGTCAAACCTCCAGAATTTAAGGGCACAGCGGATCCGACTAAGGCTAGGGTCTAGCTAAAAGAGATAGAAAAAGCATTCACGTTGGTGAAAGTTGAAGAGGATCAGAAGACTTATTTTGCTAGCTATTTCCTGAAGGGAGAAGTTAATTATTGGTGGGAGTCTAAGAAAGCTTTAGAAGGTGAAGGCATCGTGACTTGGGATAGGTTTACTGAATTATTTCTGGAAAAATATTTTTCTCGTTATATGAAGAACAAGATGGAAATCAAGTTCTTGGAATTGAAGTAAGGGCACATGTCAGTGACTGAATATGAAGCCAAGTTTACAGAATTGGCTAGGTTTGTTCCGGAACAGTGGATACTGATGAGAAACGGGCTAAGAGATTCCAGCAGGGATTGCAGCCATAGATTCGTAGCAGAGTGTCAGTATTTGAACTAACGACATATATGACCGTGGTTCAGAAAGCCATGATTATCGAAGGGGAAAGTGAAATGTCCCAAAAGGAAAAGGGATAAGGAAATTTTCAGAACCGTTCCAACCGAAAGCTAGGATTTTAAGCTCGGACAAATATAAATTTTAAAAGGATAGAACAAGGCAATCAGAGAGTAGGTAATCGTTTCCAAGCCCCAAACCAGCAGAGATTTGCCATACCACCATTGCCATACTGCAAAACATATGGTTAGAAACATACGAGCGTCTGCAACAAGGAAAATATGACATACTTCAGGTGTAAACAGAAAGGGCACTACTCCAATAAATGCCCAACAGGGAAAATAGAAGTTACATGTTTCCAATACGGGAAGAAAGGATATGTTGGCAGGGATTGTAGAGGGCCGGCGATGGTAGCTAGTGTTCCGAGATTATTGGAACTACCTCCACCACCACAGCAGAACCAGCCTAAAGCGAGAACTTTTAATATGACTATAAAGGAAGCTGTGCAGAGTCCAAGTGTGGTTGTAGGTACGCTTTCTGTGAATTCTGTTGATGCAAAAGTATTGATTGATTCTGGAGCCACAAGATCTTTTATTTTTGAAGAATATTGATAAGATATGTTGTGAAATGCAACGGTTGGGTGAGACGTTAATTATCAAATTAGCGAATGACGACCAAGTCCCCGTAAATCGGGTTTGTCCAGAGTGTGATATTAAAATAACAGGAAGTCACTTCTCTGTTGACTTGATACCTTTCAAGTTAAGAGATTTTGATGTTATTTTAAGAATGGATTGGTTATCCGGAAATAATGCTCAGATTGATTGTGCGAATAAGAAAGTGAAATTGCGAACCGCGGATAATGTAATAGTTATATTTAAAGGTGAGAAATAGCGGAAAAAGTTCCTGACAATGATGTAGACTAAACGATTGATACGTCAAGGATGTAAAGCTAATTTGGCCTATGTATTGTATATTAAAAAATAAATCCCAAGGATCGAAGACATTCCTGTTGTATGTGAGTTTCCTGATGTCTTTCCAGATGAATTTCTAGGATTACCATCGGATCGAGAAATCTATTTTACTATTGATTTGGCAACAAGTACCGAACCAGTTTCGAAAGCTCTATATCGAATGACACCAGTTGAAATGAAAGAGTTGGCGACGCAATTACAAGACCTTCTTAACAGAAGAATTATAAGACCCAGTGTATCCCCATGGGGTGCACCGGTATTGTTTGTGAAGAAGAAAGACTGTAGCATGCGACTATGTATTGATTATCCTGAATTTAATAAGTTGACTATTAAGAATAAGTATCCTTTACCACAGATCGATGATTTGTTTGATCAGCTAAAAGGAGCCGCATGTTTTTCTAAGATAGATTTGAGGTCAGGGTACCATCAACTGAAGATCAAGGTCGAAGATATTCTCACGACTACTTTTCGTACCAGATATGGACATTATGAATTCCACATAATGGCATTCGGTTTAACTAATGCACCAGCAGCGTTCATGAATTTGATGAACAGAGTATTCAAGAAGTACTTGGACAAAATTGTGATTATATTTATTGATGACATCTTAATTTACTCGAAGACTGAAGAAGAACATGCCGAGCATTTAAGAATCGCTTTAGAAATCTTAAGGAAGAAGCAACTTTACGCGAAATTTTTGAAATGCGAATTCTGGTTAAGAGATGTACAATTTTTAGGCCACATAATCAGTATTGAAGGAATTAAAGTCGATCCAGCAAAGATTGAAGCTGTATTGAATTGGGAAAGACGAAAGACACCGACAGAAGTCAGAAGTTTCTTGGGATTAGCTGGTTATAACAGAAGATTTGTTGAGGATTTTGCGAAGATAGCTACGCCATTAACCAAGTTGACTCAGAAGAATGAAAAGTTCGTATGTGATTAAAAATGTGAAGAAAGTTTTCAGGAATTGAAGAACCGACTAGTGACTGCACCAGTATTAGTACTACCAGACGAGCAAGGAAATTTTGTTATCTACAGCGATGCTTCCTATCGAGGACTAGGATGTGTACTAATGCAACACAGAAATGTAATTACATATGCTTCTAGACAACTGAAACCTTATGAACAGAAATATCTTATGCATGATCTGGAATTAGCCGCAATCGTGTTTGCACTGAAGCTTTGGAGACATTATCTTTATGACGAAAAGTGTGAAATTTACACAGTTCATAAGAGTCTAAAGTATATCTTTACGTAGAAAGAACTCAATATGAGACAACGACGATGGCTAGAATTGATCAAGGATTATGATGTTATAATCATTTATCATCCAGGAAAAGCAAACATCGTAGCAGATGTGTTAAGTTGGAAAGAAAGATTAAATATGTTAACTTCTTCAGAAGAATTGATCATAGAATTCGAGAAACTGGAAATCGAGGTTCGTGTTCCAAGGGAATCCACTGAAATGAATTATGCAATGACATTTCAACCTGAACTATTGGAAAAGATCTAAAGATGTCAAGATGAGGTAATGAGTCAAGAAGACGATAGTCTAACAGGAGAAGAAATTACCAGTCAGAAAGATAATAAGGGAATTCTACGATTTTCATCAAGGATCTGGGTACCTAATGTACCAGAATTAAAAGAAGAAATTTTACGAGACGCTCACAACTCAAGATATTCCATTCATCCAGGAAGCACAAAGATGTATCGAGATTTGAAGGAAAACTTTTGGTGGCCAGATATGAAGAAAGAAATAGCGGGATGGGTGAGTAAATGTTATATGTGCCAACGTGTCAAAGCAGAGCACCAACGTCCAAGTGGATTACTACAACCACTGGATATTCCGGAATAGAAATAGGAACATCTAGAGATGGATTTTATGGTAGGACTTCCAAGAACCAGAGCAAATCATGATGCAATTTGGGTTATCATCGACAGACTAACGAAGTCAGCATATTTTCTTCCAATCAAGAAAGGTTTTCGCTCGATGTAATAACCCCCAAAATTTTTAACTTTTTGTAACCCTTGTGAATAGTGTTTTAGCTGAATGAGAAAAATTTTTATGCCACACTATGTAGGGGTTCTATTATGGATATTCTGAGATTTTATTAGTACTCTATATGGTATATGAGTGTATGTAAAGATCGCCAGAATCCAATTCCGAACACTTTGGTTTTTCTCGGAAATACACTAGATACGGAGAGAATTGAGTATAAGGTAACAGGATAAAAAGGATTTAAATTAAAGGATTATAATAGAGGATCATAAAAAGGAATATAATGTATTGAGAAAGGTTAAGGGAACCTAAGTAATAAGATCCCGGGTATGATCCTTCAAACGATAAACGAAAACAAAAGTTAAGCGAACCGTATAACAGATCAGCGGTCATTAGGCAAACAATTAGGAAGTTAATCAAAGGGATTAGAGAGAGAGTGATGTCACCCAACCAATGAGAAGAGGACAAGGAGGGAAAGATGACATCACAACATGACATAGGCATGACATGGGAAGGAAGGAGATGTGGTGGATTTTTAACCACACAAAATCAAGGTTAAATTGGTAATTAACCAAAAACAAAACAAAACCAAATCAACCAAGCCAAATAATTCATTCTTCATCAAAATCAAAAATAAACCAAGGCATTGCTCTTCATTTGCTCTCGGCTTTTTGACATTTTAAAGGCAAGAAATTTCAAAATCAAAGATCCAAGCTTCCTAAATTGGTGAGTTAATTCCCTAATCATCCTTATGCATAGTTAGGGCTATATCATGAGTTTAAGCCATCAATTCTTTCTCAATCTTCTTCATTAAATCAATGAAGAAGACAATGAATAGTGTTTTCAAGTTTTTAACTTGAAATTTTTCTTGTTTTCCTTTAAGATCCAAGCATTCCTAAGACTTCTCAAAGCTTCTTAAGGCTTCCTAGCTCCTCCCACCACTTCAAGGAAGGTATATCATCTCCAAACCCTAGATTCCTATGTTTAATAAGATGATTTTGATTATTATGGTGATATTGTAGCTTAATGTTTGTGGTTTAGAGTTTGGGTTGAAGTGGTATTGAAATGGAATGGTAAATCTTGTTGTTTTGATTAAAAGAACTTAAGTATAGTTAAAGTTAAGCTTAGGCATAAGTATAAATGTTGGAATTGAATTGATTGGGGCTGTTATGATGTGATAAGGATGGATGTTGGTTGTGTGTTTGATTTGAGGTTGAATTGTGGTTGGTTTTGAATGGTTTAAAATTGGGAAATCGCGTAAACATAGCCGTCGTAACGTCCGATTTTCTTTAGACTGTTTTTGAGCATAAAATTAGGACCCGAGAACCCCCTGCTAGATTATGACCATTGCCATGTCTAGATAGCTCGTGTTACGAGCTTCGTTTTGATATGTAGTTCGTTCGATTCCGATGCACGGTTTAGGAGAAACGACCGTTTCAAGTAACGGCGTTTCGTGAACGAAACTTTTCCCCTCGCCTTACTTTGAAACATAGGTTAAAGACCAAAAAGGGTTAATTAATGTATGAAACATTTATGGTAAGTGTGTTAGGCAGTTGGTAAGACACTCGCGAAGGAATCACCTTAAAACTCGTAAAGGTTAAATTATTAAAAATGGTAGAGCCGAGGGTACCCGAGTGACTTAAGAGAATCAATAAGCGCAAAACAAGCGTTAGAGTCTAAGTTAGTTAAAGTATAGATTTACAAGTGACTTTGGTTTAATTCCAACTTACTTGTTGTTTATAGGTTACCAGACTCGTCCCGAGCCTTTTATCACCCCAAGTCGCTCAGGCAAGTTTTCTACCCGTTATACTGTTGTTGTGATGTATATATGTATATGCATTATCTTGCAGTAGATGCATGTTGGTTAATTAGCAAATGTTGCGATATATTGTAGCATGTTATATGGTACATATGCATGCCTGTTTCGTATTCTTTCCATATATATATATATCTGTTGGTTCAGTTGATAATACCTATGCTAGAGGATAGCGGTAATTTGCATATACCCCTATTATAGGGACCCAAAAGATGAAAACATTTTCTAAAACCGGGAGTCGAGGATCCCGAGTAGATTTTATATATATATATTTATATATATATGGTTATAGTTTTCAAAACTATTAATCGAATAAGGTTTATTCGATAACTTTATTTTATTATTGAATATTATTTCGAATATTCATCCGAGGACTTATGACTCCTTTATTTTATTATTGAATATTATTTCGAATATTCATTCGAGGGCTTATGACTTAGTTATATTATTAATGATTATTAATTGAATATTCATTTGAGGATGTATGACTCCGTTATTTTATTTAATGAATATTATTTATAATATTCATTCGAGGTATTATGACTCCGCTTATTATTTAAATATATTCTTTATTTTATTAAAGAATAAGGTGTCAATAATCAAACTTATTTTCGATTATTCAAATAAAGATAGTACTTTCATATAAGTATATCTTTGGTTATTTAATATCCATTTCAAGTATAAGTTTTAATACTTCTACTTCGATTATTTTTATAAGGATTATCTTTATGAGAATATTATTTAAATAATAATATTCAGACATTTTCTAAAAATATTGGGACTGATTTACTTCATTAAATCAGCATTACTCCAAACACTCTTTAAAGTATTTTCGAGTCTTCAAAATGATTTTTAAAAGTTAGAGCGGATCCCAAAACTCATTTTTATATTTAAGATCTTCCTTTTAAAAAGGGGATTTAAATACTCGCTCAAAACCTGAGGGATCCGGCTCTATGGTGTATTTTATATTCGCAACAAGGTTGCAGTTTTGGTAAATGAATTGATTACTTACCCAACGTTCGGGAAGTAAGTCCATCTATTGAGTCGGCATAAGCAACATGGGCTCAGTGGGCGTCCATGATAGTGTAAGTGGCTCAGTGGGAGTCCATCAAATGCATAAGTGGCTGGGTGGCAGTCCAACATAAGGTCCTATTGCGACCAGGGTGATGACCAGTGGGGAATTCGTCCATCTACTAGTAGAAAAGGTTACTTATTGGTATCTTTGCCTGATCAGCAAGATATCTGGTTTATGCCAAAATTCTTTTCCTTTCCAAAATTCATTGGATGTTTCAAACTCTGTTCATACTTTACATGACAGAGGTTTGCAGGAAATGTATAAAGAAGATGTATATGTGGATATATATATATATATATCAGAACTTAATGAAGTATATCATAACTTCATTTCCTTTAATAATATTTCAAAGATTTAATCTATTCAAATCTTGTCTTGTAGTCTCATCTATGTGATGAACTGTTGAAAGCTCATTATACTTTGAACAGTGGTAGTTCAAGTAGCTTTATAAATGATATAAGTGTAGTGAAGTATTTGGTAACTTCATCCCTTGTTTTTACTTATATCTAGTAAGTAATTATCTTACACATGATAAAAGATTCTAGTAAGTATCGATTTAGATACTTATATTATTGTTATCACTATATATTATCTTGCGAGCTGTAAGGCTCACTCTTGCTTTATTTCTTCATCACACAACAACAGTTAGGAAAGATGGCCAGACTCCAGCAGACCCAGTGCAAGCGCGTGGGAAGCATCCTGCGTCTTCCCGATGATGTTGTAGCTGCTATAGCTGCAGAGGTAGATCTATTGTAGATCAGACCATCTACTTTTGAGAATCAATTATGTATAATTATAACTTGTGGCAGATAATGGCAATTAACTGTAAATTTATCAAGTAATCATTTTGGGTTGTAATAACTTTTAAATTGTGGATTCAAAGACTTGTACTTATTTCAATTTCATCTCTGAGACTATAACGGGTTGTGGTGTGTGTTAGTGTGGGGTCACAGCATAAGGTTATTTATTATTAATTAAGTGAAGTGATATTGTGGAAAGAAAGATCGTGACGACCCGGATCCCCGACCCCGGATCTGGGGGTGTTACAGAAATGGTATCAGAGCTAAGCGTTATAAACCTCAGAGATGATGCGACGATATAATAACAAACTCACAAAGATAATAAGAACTCTTGCCAAGTTCATGGTCGGACTACTTAAAGTAGTGCTGACAGTTAAAACCCTTACGGGAACCCTTATAAGTATCATGATAGTAACTTAGCTCGTTTAATGTGGAGGCGCCTGAGATAGAGGACCCTGAGATGTTCGAGCGTGAGCATGATGAGGCACTGCTAGATGTTGAGGATCAGGAGGAGCCTGAGATGGAGGAGGATGAGGAGGACCCCTCAGAGGAGTCAGAGATGGAGGTCATTGCTATTTCAGATGAGGAGGACCCCTCAGAGGAGTCAGAGACAGAGGTTATTGCTATTCCAGATGAGGAGGACCCGGATGAGGTCCCAGTAGCTGAGGAGCGTGTTGGACCTATGGTAGTGTATGCTGGTACCCCTTTACCCACACTTCCGATGGTCAGAGCCCCTACCCCTCCACCACTATCTTGGATTCCCGATGATGACAGCTCAGAGACCCATACTTCCGAGCCTAGGCAGACCGAGGAGGCACCCTCAGCGGCTCCGGATTCACCACCTCTTGACCCTGCCCACAGGCAGTCTTCGTTAGCTCATGGATATGTTCAGGATGTTCTGAGGACCCGAGTGGCTGTTGCTGAGGCCCGACTGGATGAGGCCAGGAGGGAGTTGGATGCGGAGAGGGCGGGTATGCGTACCCGAGCTTATGAGACTAGGGCTTCTATACCCCGATCTTTGAGGAGGGAGCTTACGGGGATAGAGCTCACGTCCCGAACGAGACTCAGATCTCTCCAGGGGGACAGGCATGGTAGGATCTCCAGGCGGCAGGCCGACTATATCTTCCATCGTGCGATGGAAAGGGTATGGGAGCTGACCCGCTCCGGTGTATGATTCAGGATTGACGATGGAATAGTCTAGTTGTCTAGTTAGCCGAGGCCTTAGTAAGAGCCAATTTTCCGGGATAGTTGACTTGTATATAGCATCCCTTTTTCTGACTAGACAGATAGACTCTTGTGTATCACTTTTGGGACAGATGGCTGCGGCACTGTTGTACTTTTGACCAGATCAAACTATGTATTTCTCGTATTATGTATATATTTGTTTCGTTTCGGTTCAGTTCCTTAGTGACGAGGTCACTGTTTTTATCATTATTATTACTGCACTTCGTATTAGAACTGTCATAAAATAATAGAATTGCGATATACGTTATCCCCATTATGAAGCTGTGTAAGGCACAATGTTGTATATGATTGTGACCTAACGTTGAATTTCCCAATAATTTTTTTTTATCAGAATCATGCCGCCAAGAAAGATTGGAACTAGGGCGAACCCTGGATCTGAGGACCAGGGAAGTCATAACCAGGATGATAGGAACCAGGAACACAGTGAAGAGGAAGATGAGGATTATGTGGAACAGGATGACTCCCTGTATGAAGAGGAAGAGGAAACATATGATGTTGAGGGATTTGAGATAGAGGCTGAAGAAGGAGAAACTGAGGTTGAGCAACCAGTACCAAACCCAGGCATGGATCCCATGGGCCAATTCATGCAACTCCTAAGGCAGAATTTGGAACGTCAACCCAACCCACCCCCTCAAGGAAATAAAAATACTGTGGCAAACTCTTTCAGGGCTTTTAAATCCCTTAAGCCCCCTGAGTTCCACGGATCAGCCGACTCAGTTGAGGCAAGGGCATGGTTAAAGGAAATGGAGAAATCCTTTGAGATTTTGAGTACCGATGAGGCACAGAAGACTGTATTTGCTACATACCTTCTGAAAGGAGAAGCTAACTACTGGTGGGAGGCCAAGAAGAACATGGAGAAATGTGCTATTATAACCTGGGAGAGATTTAGTCAGTTGTTTCTGGGAAAGTATTTCCCGAGGTTTATGGAAAACCAGATGGAGCTCAAGTTCTTGGAGCTAAAGCAGAATAATTTATCGGTAGCAGAGTACGAAGCAAAATTTACTGAGTTATCAAGGTTTGTGCCGGAATTTGTGAGCACCGAGGAAAAGAAAGCTAGGAGGTTTCAGCAGGGACTGAAACCGTGGATTCAGAATAGGGTGGCAATCCTTGAGCTTACGGACTATGCCACTCTGGTGCAAAAGGCAATGATTGTAGAAGTCGGAAGTGAACAGATGCAGAAGGAAAGAGAGAAGAAAGGAATAAAGAGGAAAAGTATGAGCATGGGTGGAGGTTCCGCAGGAAGGAGCTTCCCAACTAGATTTAATCGAGGAGCAGTGTCCCTACCAGGAAGGAACACTGGGTTTAAGCGGCCAATGAGCGTGAGTGTGAGCCAGAGCGGCCAGAAGTCAAGAATGTCCTATTCCAACCAGTCTCGACCCCCATTGCCAGCCTGTAACATATGTGGAAGGAATCACACTGGGGAGTGTAAAGGAAAGCCAGTAGCCTGCTTTAAGTGCGGTCGGGAAGGTCACTATTCAACTAAGTGCCCATCATCAACCCCTGCCGTCATTCCAACCACCACTTGTCATCAGTGTGGACGCCCGGGTCATTGGAAGAGGAAATGCCCAATGAACAAACCAGCAGCTTCGGGAGCAAGCAGGGCTGCTTCTAATAAGCCACCTATTGCGAGGACTTTCAACATGACAGTCCAGGATGCTATGAAAGATTCAGATGTGATAGCAGGTACCCTTTCTCTAAATTCAGTCAGTGCAAACGTTTTATTTGATTCGGGAGCAACTAAATCTTTTATATCAAAGGACCTTACGCGTAAGTTAAGACTTAAGGCTGAACCCTTGATGGAACCCTTACAAGTAGAAATAACCAATCATGAAATTATTCCTGTTAACTAGATTCACCCCGCCTGTGAGATAGGCATAGGGGAGCAATCTTTTAGTGTTGATCTGATTCCTTTTAAATTAGGGGAGTTTGATGTAATTTTGGGAATGGACTGGCTATCTAGCAATGATGATCAGATAGACTGTAAAGGGAAGAAAGTTAAGCTAAATATCCCAGGGAAGAAAGAAGTTATATTTAGAGGAAAGAGGCAGACGCAGAGATTTTTGACCATGGCCCATGCCAAAAGGATGCTACGAAAAGGAAATGAGGTCTACCTAGCCTATGTGGTGGACACGCAGAAGGAGGTGCCCAACTTACAAGATATTCCAGTAGTCAACGAATTTGAAGATGTATTCCCACAAGACCTTCCGGGATTACCACCTGATAGAGTGATTGAATTTGCTATTGAGTTGGCCCCAGGGACGGCGCCAGTTTCAAAAGCACCTTACCGGTTAGCCCCGTTAGAAATGAAGGAATTAGCTATCCAATTGCAGGAACTCTTGGATAAGGGTATGATAAGACCCAGTGTGTCTCCATGGTTAGCACCAGTTTTATTTGTTAAGAAGAAAGATGGGAGCATGAGGCTGTGCATCGACTATCGAGAGTTGAACAAGCTAACCATAAAGAACAGGTACCCATTACCTAGAATAGACGATCTGTTCGACCAGCTAAAGGATGCTGTTTATTTTTCCAAGATCGACCTGAGAACTGGATATCACCAACTAAAGATTAAACCCGAAGATATTTCCAAGACAGCGTTCCGTACCAGATATGGGCATTATGAGTTCTTGGTAATGTCCTTTGGATTAACCAACGCCCCAGCGGCTTTCATGGATTTAATGAATAGAGTATTTAAGAAGTACTTGGACAAATGTGTGATAGTTTTTATCGATGATATTTTGATCTACTCAAGGACTGAGGCAGAACATGCAGAGCATTTGAGGATAGCTCTAGGAATACTCAGAGAGGAACAGTTATATGCCAAATTCTCGAAGTGTGAATTCTGGCGGAATGAAGTACAGTTTTTAGGACATGTGATCAATAAAGAAGGAGTATTGGTCGACCCCTCCAAGATAGAGGCGGTCTCAAATTGGGAAAGGCCAAAAACACCCACAGAGGTAAGGAGTTTCATAGGATTGGCCGGCTACTATCGTAGATTTGTACAGGACTTTGCGAAGATCGCAGCCCCTTTGACCCGACTTACTCGTAAGACAGAGAAGTTTGAATGGACGGAGAAATGCGAGAACAGTTTTCAGGAATTAAAGAAAAGGTTGATAACGGCTCCGGTGTTGGCATTGCCGGACGGAAAAGGAGATTTTGTGATATATAGTGATGCGTCGCACAAAGGATTAGGGTGTGTGCTTATGCAGCACGGTAAAGTGATTGCGTATGCATCGAGACAACTGAAGGAATACGAGATTAGATATCCTACTCATGACCTTGAGCTCGCGGCAATAGTATTTGCCTTAAAAATTTGGAGGCACTACTTGTATGGAGAGAAGTGCGAGATTTTCACAGACCATAAGAGCCTCAAGTACATATTTACGCAGAAAGAGCTCAACATGCGCCAGAGGAGATGGTTAGAACTAATCAAGGACTATGATTGTGAGATTCTATATCATCCAGGGAAAGCCAATGTGGTGGCTGATGCCCTTAGTAGAAAGGAAAGACTCAGAATGAGAACGACTTCGGAAGAATTGATAAGGGATTTTGAGAGAATGGAAATAGAAGTAAAGGTAACCGGGACCGGAACTGAAAAGCTTTTTGAGATCTCAATGCAGCCGAGTTATTGGAAAAGATCAGATTGTGCCAGGAGAAAATAATGAATGAAGGCAGAGAGTCAATGACTGGAAAGGAGATCCATACTGAGAAAGATGATAAAGGGATAATGAGGTACTCCTACCGGATTTGGGTTCCGAATGTTGAAGAGCTTAAAGATGAGATTTTGGATGAAAGCCATAGTTCAAGGTATTCCATTCACCCGGGAAGTACCAAGATATATTTATATATATATATATATATGGTTATAGTTTTCAAAACTATTAATCGAATAAGGTTTATTCGATAACTTTATTTTATTATTGAATATTATTTCGAATATTCATCCGAGGACTTATGACTCCTTTATTTTATTATTGAATATTATTTCGAATATTCATTCGAGGGCTTATGACTTAGTTATATTATTAATGATTATTAATTGAATATTCATTTGAGGATGTATGACTCCGTTATTTTATTTAATGAATATTATTTATAATATTCATTCGAGGTATTATGACTCCGCTTATTATTTAAATATATTCTTTATTTTATTAAAGAATAAGGTGTCAATAATCAAACTTATTTTCGATTATTCAAATAAAGATAGTACTTTCATATAAGTATATCTTTGGTTATTTAATATCCATTTCAAGTATAAGTTTTAATACTTCTACTTCGATTATTTTTATAAGGATTATCTTTATGAGAACATTATTTAAATAATAATATTCAGACATTTTCTAAAAATATTGGGACTGATTTACTTCATTAAATCAGCATTACTCCAAACACTCTTTAAAGTGTTTTCGAGTCTTCAAAATGATTTTTAAAAGTTAGAGCGGATCCCAAAACTCATTTTTATATTTAAGATCTTTCCTTTAAAAAGGGGATTTAAATACTCGCTCAAAACCTGAGGGATCCGGCTCTATGGTGTATTTTATATTCGCAACAAGGTTGCAGTTTTGGTAAATGAATTGATTACTTACCCAACGTTCGGGAAGTAAGTCCATCTATTGAGTCGGCATAAGCAACATGGGCTCAGTGGGCGTCCATGATAGTGTAAGTGGCTCAGTGGGAGTCCATCAAATGCATAAGTGGCTGAGTGGCAGTCCAGCATAAGGTCCTATTGCGACCAGGGTGATGACCAGTGGGGAATTCGTCCATCTACTAGTAGAAAAGGTTACTTATTGGTATCTTTGCCTGATCAGCAAGATATCTGGTTTATGCCAAAATTCTTTTCCTTTCCAAAATTTATTGGATGTTTCAAACTCTGTTCATACTTTACATGACAGAGGTTTTCAGGAAATGTATAAAGAAGATGTATATGTGGATATATATATATATATCAGAACTTAATGAAGTATATCATAACTTCATTTCCTTTAATAATATTTCAAAGATTTAATCTATTCAAATCTTGTCTTGTAGTCTCATCTATGTGATGAACTGTTGAAAGCTCATTATACTTTGAACAGTGGTAGTTCAAGTAGCTTTATAAATGATATAAGTGTAGTGAAGTATTTGGTAACTTCATCCCTTGTTTTTACTTATATCTAGTAAGTAATTATCTTACACATGATAAAAGATTCTAGTAAGTATCCATTTAGATACTTATATTATTGTTATCACTATATATTATCTTGCGAGCTGTAAGGCTCACTCTTGCTTTATTTCTTCATCACACAACAACAGTTAGGAAAGATGGCCAGACTCCAGCAGACCCAGCGCAAGCGCGTGGGAAGCGTCCCGCGTCTTCCCGATGATGTTGTAGCTGCTATAGCTGCAGAGGTAGATCTATTGTAGATCAGACCATCTACTTTTGAGAATCAATTATGTAGAATTATAACTTGTGGCAAATAATGGAAATTAACTATAAATTTATCAAGTAATCATTTTGGGTTGTAATAACTTTTAAATTGTGGATTCAAAGACTTGTACTTATTTCAATTTCATCTCTGAGACTATAACGGGTTGTGGTGTGTGTTAGTGTGGGGTCACAGCATAAGGTTATTTATTATTAATTAAGTGAAGTGATATTGTGGAAAGAAAGACCGTGACGACCCGGATCCCCGACCCCGGATCTGGGGGTGTTACACTCGACAAGTTAGTACAGTTATATCTTAAAGAGATTGTGGTGCGATGTTGAGTTCATGTATCCATTATATCTGTTCGAGACCCATGTTTCAATTCAAGATTCTGGACATAATTCTGGGAATACTTAGGCACCAAATTGAATATGAGTACCGCTTATCATCCGCAGACGGACGGGAAAAGTGAAAGAACAATCCAAACAATTGAAGATATGCTACGTGTATGTGCATTAGACTTTGAAGGCAGGTGGAACGAGTATTTACCGTTAAAGGAATTTTCTTATAACAACGGTTATCATGCAAGCATTGGAATGTCACCTTATGAAGATTTATACGGAAGGAAGTGCAGATCCCCTGTGTATTGGGATGAAGTTGGTGAACGCAAAATTTTAGGACCAGAATTAATTCAGCAGACCAAAGAAAAAGTAGAGTTTATCTATAAGCGACTAGAAGCAGCGCAAAATCGATAACGCAAGTATGTAGATTAAACCATAAAGGATATAAATTACCAAGAAGGGGAGCATGTGTTATTAAAAGTATCACCATGGAAAGGATTGACCAGGTTTGGCAACAAGGGTAAACTGAAGCCACGATATGTTGGTCCAATTGAAATCTTGAAGAAAGTCGGAAAGGTCGCGTACGAGTTAGCCTTACCGCCTCATATGCAACATATTCATAATCTGTTTCATGTGCCAATGCTTAAGAGATATAATTCTGATTCGAGGCATGTAATAGAATATGATCCGATAGAGATTCAAGCTGATTTGTCTTATATAGAGCAGCCAATAAGAATTCTAGATCGGCATGAGAGAGTATTGAGAAATAAGTCTGTACCTTTAGTACGAGTTTTGTGGAGAAACCCTATGGTTGAAGGGTCAACTTGGGAACTTCAGAGTGAAATGTTAGAAAAATATTCCCAATAATTTTCTTAGCGAGATTCTGAGGACAGAATCCTATTAAGGGGGGAAGGATGTAACATCTGGGAAATTATGATTGTATCATATCATAATAAAGGTGAAATATATGTTTTATTATGTCATTAAGTGTAAAAATCCTAACTGTTATGTGCTATATGTGTTCGGTGTTGTCAGGGTATTTTTCAGATATTTATCGAGTATTTTATTTGGTGTTAAAAGTTTTCATTTCAAAAGTTATAAGACCCGAACTTTGTTTTAATAGTTGATATTTCAAATAAAATCATTGGCCTCATTTTGACTAGTATGGCTTGTACTATATCGTTATTCTGAACATCCAGATATTTTAGGAATTTTCCCCTTTCACAAAAAATGACTTTTTCGAGCCCCTTCGGGTGTCAAAACCCCAAAAAAAATCATATTTTTAATTTTATAAAATTACGGGACTTTCAATTTATCCATTTCTTTGTATTTTTGAATTATTCACAATTTTTGGGAAATTTTGGCATATATATTGTATATATTTAATATTAAAATTTTAAAAATTAATACTCAAAAATTATTAATTAAGGGCCAATTAATTTTATTAGATGTATAATTAGGGCCTTAATTTTAATTAGTTGTATTATTTTACCTACTATAAATAGCCTAATTTTTATTTATTAATTATAATTAAATTATTAAAAATTTTGAAAATTTTGAAAATTCTCTAAAATCGGGTCGGGTTTTCCAAACGGGTCAAAGAATCAAACCTTGATTTTGATTAATTCTGAGCACCAAATCTGTTGATGTGAGTACTCAAATCGATGCTCTTGATCTGTTCTTTTAGTTTCTTGCATCGATTTCATGTTTTGAGTCTTTATTTTTCAATTTTAATTTCTAGGGTTTATGTTCGAATTATGGGATTTTGATTCCGGGGTTATCTGATGAAATTAATGATTTGAATAGATTTATATGATAGTTTACAATCGATTTGTGTCAGTTAATTCATCAAACGATAGATGTAATTGATAGTTCGATTATTAGGGTTTATATGAATTTTTGATTTAATCGTTTTTGAGTTTGAGTAATTTTTAATATGTTAGAGGTCAGGGGTTTAATTGTACAGTGAATAAGCTTGGATTTGAGCTATTAATCTTGAAGCTTCATGTACAGATGAGCCAAATCGATGTTTGGACGGAAAACAGAGTAGTTTGATCGGTGAACTGATTTCAGGGATGATTCTGGTTGTTTAACGGCTGGAATCGAGTGTTGGATTGAGATGGAATGAAAACCTCGTAAAACAAAGTCAAACGATGTTTTTTAGCCATTTTTAGGGTCGCCAGATTCCGGGAACGTCGCCGGATTCTGGAAAATTCCCGGTGAGTTCTTGGGAACCCGACCCGTGTTCCTGACCCGTTGACCCAAATCAGGACCCAGTTTTTAACCCGGTTTTGATCCATTTTGACCCGGAACCCATTTTCAAAAACTGTTTTTGAATTTTCTTTTTTATTTCATTTTTATAAATTATAAAAAACAGTTTTATTTATTTAAATTAATTGATTAATTAATTCATTAATTAGTTGATTTATTTTATAAATAAATCTGAAATATTTTCTAAAATTTGAAATTATTTATTTCTTTAATTATTTATTAATTATTCATTAATTATTTAAAAATGATTAATTATTTTGATAATTAATCAGTTTATTTTCAATAAATCATTATAAATTTATTTTAATTCCAAAAATTTTGAAAAATCATTTTTAATTCTGATTTTTCCCAAATAATTATTTAAGAATACATTTGTCATTCAATTATTTTGAATAATAGATTATTTTGAATAATAAATTGATTTATTCCTATTTATTGAATAATAATTGAACCGTTTATCCAATTTAAACGAAACGAAAGCCCTTCGACTCAGAAAAATGGTCTGTTTTTAATAAAAATAGTTTTTAATTTTAATTTCTTCCGGAATCGAGTCAAATTTAGATATTTATTTACTTATAGCCCTATTAATTATAGAAACGAGCTTAATAAATTCCGAAAATTAGGAAACGAGCTAGATATTGTTCGATAATGCGAATAATTGATCTGATTTTAATTCTAAAAATATTTTTAAACCTAGAATGACTATATGACTTATATGTTATGTGAATTATGTGGTTAATCGAGTCCTAATTGCTAGTAATTATTGTACGAGTCAATTGTAAGCGTATGGGTAGACGATAAGGGCTACGTGAAGTCGGTTTGAGACGTGATTAAGATACATGTCGACTAAATGAGTATCTTTCTTTGATTGAGATGAAGTCAACAAGACGGACCGAGCCGGTGTTAGAGAAATGTGATATATTTGCGGTAAATCGCGTAACAGGCAAGTTTTTCCCTATTCTAAATCCAGAATAGTAAATTGCTTTCTTCTATTCAGATTTTCAATTCAGTTAAACATTGATAATTCCCATCCACATACACTGATACACAATTATTGTTCTTTTTTTTATATTTCATTTTGATTTTTGATTTCTCTTGATTCACTGAATACTCTATTCATATTCCAATAGATCACACATTATATTTATCCTGATATATTTTGATGTTGAGATACATCAAAGCATACCGATTGTTCCGGTTGCTCATCTATGGACTGGATTGTGATGGTGAGGATCAAGTATACACTTGATCATATGGACCGGGAATTAACCAGATCCATGTTTTGGGCCGTAGAGCCTGGGTACCCGAATGGATTTATACATAGAGGTATAGATATGCACTGTATTCTAACTGATCAGCAGGATATGGGTGCGAACTTGTGTCCAGTCTAGTTTATTGATAATCGCCGATAGTGGCCTTCATTATTTCCTTACAGGGTTACATCTTTATAGATACAACTAGATTAACGGTTCATTTAGTTTTTTTTATAATACTGTTTATATATTATGAACTTGATGAGCAAATTATGGCTCACCCCTTTTGTTGTTATTCACTTTGTCTTTTTCAGTCAAGAAAGAGAATGAAACCTATTCGGACTCGCATGGTAAAAAAGTGTGTCAAACAGCGGGACCTTCTAGTCCTAAAGGTGCCGATCCCGATAAAATAGGAGAGTTTTGAGCCACCTGAGCAGGTGTAGTATAGATAAATGTGGTGTGTGTTTGGAATAAAATGAATTTATCTTAAAACTTGTTTAGATAATGGTTTATAATAAAGAGAGTTCTATGAGATTTTATATTGGGTTTGTAATAAAGATAGTGTGTTGTTCTTGTTTTCATACCTGAACCTTAAAAGATCCTGGATAGATGTAAATGGGTTAGATATATGTTTGCATAATTGTTATACGGGTTTGTATTATATTGAATATTAGCAACTAACCCCCAGATCTAGACCCCGGATTTGGAGGGCATTACAATAAGTTAATCTCATAGTGACAATAATGTATTGGTCCTTAGACCTGAAGTCATTATATTTCCATACGAGAATTAATATACTTTGATACTATTGAAAGTTATCCTTGACCGGGTAAAAATAAAAGTGGACATTGGGTATATTATGAATCGTATGAGAAATATGAATGATCTAGATGATATTTAGCCCTTCTATATTAAAGGAGTGATATTATTGGCCTCTTGATTGAGTAAGACTATAAAATGCATGGTCGTGCTCAAATACTGATTTGTTTAATAGTTTACTCATTGATAAAGGAAACAAGGATTAAACGTTAACATAGGATGACACAATACATGCCTCGAGTTTGATCTATAATATAAGGCTTAAGGGATTATATTACATTCTACATTATTCAAGAAAGATTTAATTGAATCACCAATTATTATTACTTGAATAGGAATGATGTATTACTAAATGCCACTCATTATTTATAATTTTTTTATTATAAAATTAAATTATTGCCAACGTAACCTAAAGGGTCACACACAAAGAACGTTTAAAACAGAGTGTTATTTAAATTATGAATTTAAATATTTTTTTTATTATTAATTCGAATTTAGTTATAAAATAATTAAGTGAGACTTGATTAATAATATTAGAATTCAAATTTAATAGTAATAAATAAAACCCGAAATCAAAATGGGTTGTTTTCAGAATCCCATCAGGTTTAGGGTTAGGCCTTAATCCTCTCTCCCCTATATATACATTAAGATGTATATTTTTAAGGTTAGAAGTTATATTATATTTTTGAGAAAAACCCTAGCAGCTCTACATCTTAAAGAGGCTAGAGAGAGAGAGAGGAAGAGGCAACCAAATCGGCTAGTACCGGCCCATGTGATCCTTGAACGATCGGACGTTCGTGTGGATACCTTGGAGAGCAGATCTTTACAAGGAGGGCTGCTGTGATTCATCAAGATCAAAACTTCCATTACAATCATACGGAAAGCTTTATTTAAGGTAAACATCTAACCTCCGAATTAAATATCTTGTTTCGCATGGATCCTGCGTTTGGGGTTTCGTTTTTCATATTTATTTTTTATTTTTCCACTGCATTTGTGCCACGAATCCTAACATGATCCTGACTGGATAACTTCCATGTAGGAAGAATTAAATCAGTTTGAGAGAAAAAGTTTAGGAATTAGTTCTTGCACCAAGAAACAGAAGTAATATTGGAATAAAATGGGTGTATAGGATCAAGATGGATGAAAATATAATTGTTACAAGGAACAAAGAAAGACAGGTTATTAAAGGCTACTCACAAGAAGAAGGAATTGACTATGATGAAACTTTTGCTCCAGTTTCAAGACTTGAAGCAATAAGAATTGTCATTGCATTTGCTGCACACTCAAACTTTAAGGTGTATCAAATGGATGTGAAGAGTGCATTTCTCAATGGTGAATTGGAAGAGGAAGTCTATGTGCCACCTGGCTTTGAAGATCCAGAATTTCCATACTTTGTTTATAAATTGTTGAAGCTCTCTATGGTTTAAAGCAGGCACCTAGAGCATGGTATGAGACACTATCAGAATTCTTGATCAAACATGGATTTAATAGAGTAACCATTGATAAGACTCTATTCTACAAGAAGCATGGTGATGATATTATCCTAGTTCAAATCTATGTGGATGATGTCATTTTTGGTTCTACAAATGAAAAGTTATGTCAAAGATTTTAAAGACTCATGCGGAGTGAATATGAGATGAGCTTGATGGGAGATCTCGGTTACTTTCTTGGCCTTGAAGTTAGTCAAAGAAGTGATGGCATCTTCATCAGTCAAACCAAATATGTGAAAGATTTATTAAAGAAGTTTGGAATGGTTGACTGCTTACCTAAATCTGCATCAATGTCTACATCTACAAAGTTGGATGATGATAAGAAAGGAAAAAGTGTAAACATATCTGGCTATAGAGGAATGATTGGATCTTTGCTATACTTAAATGCTAGTAGACCAGACATAATGTTTGCAACATGTATGTGTGCTAGATTTCAAGCAAATCCCAAAGAATAACGTTTGATGGCAGTAAAGAGAATTTTTAGATATTTAAAGGGAACAACTAAATTGGGATTATGGTATCTTAAGGGAATTGGTTTTGAAGTTGTCGGATACACAGATGCAAATTTTGTTGGATGCAAGATTGACAGGAAGAGTACTAGTGGAAGTTTTCAATTTCTTGGAAAAAGACTTGTATCTTGGTATAGAAAGAAATAACAATTTGTGTCAACTTCTACAGCTGAATATATAGTTGCAGGAAGTTGTTGTGCTCAAGTGTTTTGGATTAGAAATCAACTAATGGACTATGGCCTAGTGTTACACATAATTCCAATCATGTGTGACAATACTAGTGCCATATCTATTATTGCTAATCCAGTTAATCATTCTAGAACTAAGCACATTGATGTAAGATACTGTTAGATATATTTGAGATATCATGTCTAATATGATTTGTGTTTAGTTTTCAGAACTTAACAACAGGACAAATCAGGACTTACTGGAAGTCAGAACTTAATATCAGAATTTAAGGTCATATCAGAACTTAAGTGCGGGAAGACTTTCATATAAGGAAGGAAGCTGATTTACAGTAGAAGATCGAGACTAAAATAAATGAAGATATGCATGGAAAGAGTTAAAAGACTGGAAGACTTGTAGAAGATATCTGATTGATATATTTTAGGAGATAGAATTATATTCCATATCAATTAGAAGTTATCTTGTAACTGTGTACTATATAAACACAGACTTAGGGTTTACACTATATGTGTTATCATAATCGTGAAGATTATACATTTAACCTAGCAGCTCTTATTAATATTTATTCATCACTGAGAGAGAACAACAGTTCTTATTGTAACAGAGTTTATTCAATATACTTTATCTTTGTTACATACTTGTGTTAAATCGATTTGATTATATAAACACTGTATTCAACCCCTTCTACAGTGTTGTGTGACCTAACAAGTGGTATTAGAGCTTATTTGTTAACACACATACAGTAAAGATCCAAACAATCATGTCTGAAGAAGCACAAACTCCAACCAAGCCCACCAAATCTGAAGAAACTCAAAAGACTCAAACCCACAGTCGATATGAGACTATTAGGGTTTCCATACTGAGACCTTCTGAGTATCCCATATGGAAAGTGAAGATGGCTATATTTCTGGAAGCTACAGATCCATAATACCTTGACAGAATTAATGAAGGACCACATAAGCCTACCAAGCTCTCTGTTATAGTTGCTGATCAACCAGCAAAGACCATACCAAAGGAGAAAGGTGAGTACACAGCTGAAGACATCTCATATATTGCCAAGGATAAGGCATTTGCTGCATAGTGCCATTGATAATGTCATGTCAAACAGGGTAATTAATTGCAAAATTGCAAAGGAGATATGGGATGCTTTGGAGACAAGATGGCAGGGAACTGATGCAATCAAGAAGAATAGGAGGACAATACTCACTCAAGAGTATGAGCACTTTGACTCAAAAGCTGATGAGTCATTAACTGACTTATATGACAGGTTTGTCAAACTCTTGAATGATCTGTCACTAGTGGACAAGGAATATGATCTTGAAGATTCAAATCTAAAATTCCTTTTAGCTTTTCCTGAAAATTGGGTTTTGAAGTCTACTACCATAAGAGACAACTATGACCTTACTGAAACTACTCTTGATGAAATTTATGGTATGCTCAAGACTTATGAACTTGAGATGGATCAAAGGAGCAAGAGGCATGGAAGAAAGTCAAGGACATCTGCTCTTAAAGCTAAGGAGGAATATCCTAAAGTTGTTGCCTCAAAGAGGGGAAAAGGAAAGGCTCTCATCATAAAGTCTAATTCAGAGTCATCATATTCTGATGATGATGAGTCAGAAACTGAAAGTTTTACCTGAAATAGATGCTGATGAAGAGATGATGAAATTGTGTGCTATTATGGTAAAGGGTATCACAAAGATAGCCTACAGGAAATTCAGAAAAGGCAAGAAGTTTTCCAGGATAAGTGGAAGTTCTGATAAGAAAGGATTCAGAAAGTCTGAAGGTAAAGGAAAGTCTGACAGATGAGACAACTCAAATGTCAAATGCTATAATTGTGGTGAAAGAGGCCACATATCCCCTGACTGCAAGAAAGGAAAAAGTGACAAAGGCAAGGCACTTGTCACAAAGAAGAAAGCTGGACAGATACTTCAGATTCTGAACATGAGGTGAACTATGCCTTGATGGCAAATACTGATAGCAGTCCTGAAACTGCTGAATTGAAGGTACCTCAAACAACTTATGCCTTTCATACTGATGATATTACTGAGATGAGATTATATCTTAAAACCATGTTCATTAGTTATAGAGATTAGAATTTAACATGTGAAAGATTAACATCTGAAAATCTTGCTTATAAAAAGAGGAATGATTATTTAGAATAGGAAAGAAAGATTCTCAGAACTTGGACTTGGACTAAGAAAGAAAAAAATGATGCTTTATATGTTAGAGATGAAGTGTTAAAATTGAATGAATCTCTAAAAGCTGACTTAGAAAAGGAAAGAGAGATTATCAGAATTTGGACTAACTCTGGCAGAACAACTCAGAATTTACTAAGTAGTGGAAACTGGAAAGAGGGCTTAGGTTATGTAGATGATAAAAGTAAAAAAGGAACTGAACAAATTGAGCCAATTGTTGTTAAACAGACTGCTAAGCCAAAGGTAAATCTTGTTAAGTTTGTAGCAAAAACTGTAAAGTCTGATTCTGAAAAGATAAAAGAGTTTGTAAGAGAAGTCAAATATAAGTCAACTTCTGACAAATTAAAACAGGATAAACTAGCTGAAGTCAACATAGGCTTAATGACAAAGAAGCAGCTTAAGCATAAGCTGAAAGAGATTAGGAATGTTAACAAGGTAAAGGAAGCTAGGAAAAATAGGAATGGAAAGGAAGGTGTGAATAAAAGCAATAATTATATGCCTATTCCTAATGTTCCTAGAAAGAAATGTTATAACTATGGAAACTCTAACCATCTTGCTTCTTTTTGCAGGAAAAATAAAGATATAAACTATTTACCTCCTCAATCAGGAGTTAAGAGTCTGTTTGTTAGGTTTAAGCCACAAAATCCTTGTTTTCATTGTGGTAGTTTATGGCATTCTATTTATAATTGTAAGGAATATCATAGTTTGTACTATGATTATTATCAAATAAAACCTTCTTTGAAGAAAGTTAGTATTATTCCTTCTAGTGTAAAGTCTGATGCAAAGTCGGATATAAATCCTGATAAACAGCATGTTAGCATAAACTCTGAAACTAAATCCGCTGCAAATGCTAACAAACTTAAAAAGTCCAAGGGATCCAAGCAAGTCTGGGTCCTTAAAACTAATCATTAGTGGTCTTTGTGATTTCAGGGCAACATAAAAAATATCCTAGTGCTGGACAGTGGATGTTCAGGATATATGACTGGAAATAAAGCCCTGCTATCAGACTTTGTGGAGAAAGTTGACCCAGGAGTTTCTTATGGAGATGGAAACATGGGAAAAACTCTGGGATATGGCAATATCAATATTGGGAATGTCATCATTGAAATAGTAGCACTTGTCTCAGGACTTAAACACAATCTGCTAAGTGTGAGTCAAATCTGTGACAGAGGTTATCATGTGGATTTCTTTGAAGAACACTGTGAAGTTATAAGCAATTCTACAGACAAAGTAGTTCTGAAAGGTTACAGGCATGGTAACATTTATGAAGCCAGACTTTCAACAAGTTCTGATGGTTCTGCAATCTGTCAGTTGAGTGGAGCATCAATTGAAGAAAGCTGGAATTGGCACAAAAGACTCTCTCATTTAAACTTCAACAACATAAATGAGCTAGTAAAGAAAGATCTTGTGAGAGGACTGCCAAACTCAGTATTTGCTCCTGATGGCCTTTGTGATTCATGTCAAAAGGCAAAATAAAGAAAATCTTCATTCAAGAGCAAAACTGAATCTTCAATTCTTGAGCCTTATCACCTACTGCATGTTGATCTATTTGGTCCGGTCAATTTCATGTTTATTGCAAAGAAGAAATATGCTATGGTTATAGTGGATGAGTTCACAAGGTACACTTGGGCGTATTTCTTGCACAAGAAGAATGAAACTGCATCCACTCTAACTGATCATGTTAGACAGCTGGATAAATTGGTCAAAAATTCTGTTAAAATAATAAAAAGTGATAATGGTACTGAGTTCAAGAATTCAATCATGGAAAAGTTCTGCAAAAAGCATGGAATCAAACAGGAATTTTCTGCACCTGGAACTCCACAGCAAAATAGAGTTGTAGAAAGAAAGAACAGGACTCTCATTGAAGCTGCACGAACTATACTTGATGAAGCAAAGCTACCAACCTACTTTTGGGCAGAAGTTGTACAGACTGTTTGTTTCACTCAGAATTCAACTCTAATCAACAAGCATGGAAAAACACCATATAAGATGGTGAAGAAAAAGAAGCCAAATATGAAATACTTTCATTTATTTGGTTGTAAGTGTTTTGTTCTTAAGACTCATCCTGAACAGCTGTCAAAATTTGATCTAAAAGCTGATAAAGGAATTTTTGTTGGATATCCACTTTCCACAAAAGCCTTCAGAGTCTACAATTTAAGAACAAGGGTTGTCATGGAATCTATCAATGTATCTTTTAATGATAAGAAGATTACTGGACTTGAAGATTTCAATGATCATGATCAGCTGAGATTTGAAAATGAAGATTTATGTTCTGATTGTCCAAATTCTGATGGCTTAAACCTTGATCTTGTAAGTTCTGACGGGTTAAATACTGATGTCATTGAAACTGTGGTAACTACTTCAAGGGAAAATGCACTTGTCCAGGGGGAGCAAGTTGAAGATCCTACCACAACTCAAGACTCTCAAGAAGCATCAGAACCTGTCACTGGCTCTTCAAGTTCTGATTCATCAAGTTCTGATGAGCCAAGTTCTGATAATTTTGGAAACTCTGATTCTTCAAACCTTGAAGGAACCAACTCAAATTCTGAAGTCTCAGAGAGCATAACTACAGGGGGGGCATCAGAAAATGCTGATGAAGACAGCATGGATCATGGGGGAGGATCCAGTTCTAGAAATCAACTTCCATCTGCAAGGAAGTGGACCAAATCACATACACCTGACTTAATAATTGGAGATCCTGAAGCAGGTGTCAGAACTAGAACTGCAACATCAAATGAATATCTCTATCATTGCTTTCTATCTCAGACTGAACCAAAGAAAGTGGAAGAAGCTCTTCAAGATGCTGATTGGGTGCAAACAATGCGGGAAGAGTTAAATGAATTTGAAAGAAATAAAGTCTGGACCCTAGTGCCAAGACCAAAGAACAAATCAATTATTGGCACAAAATGGGTGTTCAGAAATAAAACTGACAGTGATGGCATAATTACAAGGAACAACGCAAGGTTGGTTGCTAAAGGCTACTCTCAACAGGAGGGTATTGATTATGATGAAATATTTGCACCAGTTGCTAGATTGGAAGCCATAAGAATCTTTTTGGCTTATGTTGCTCACAAAAAGTTTAAAGTCTTTCAAATGGATGTGAAAAGTGCTTTTCTCAATGGAGAATTGGTAGAAGAGGTATATGTTGAATAACCTCCAGGATTTGAAGATCCAAAATTTCCGAATCATGTCTACAGATTAGACAAAACACTTTATGGCCTTAAGCAAGCTCTAAGAGCATGGTATGAGACTTTAGCTCAATTTCTTCTGGAAAGTGGATTTCACAGAGGTACAATTGATAAAACTCTGTTATACCTCAACCATGGAAAGGACTTACTTTTGGTACAGATATATGTTGATGATATCATATTTGGGTCTACAAATGTCAAACTCTGTGAAAGGTTTGCAAAGCTAATGCAGTCAAGATATCAAATGAGTATGATGGGAGAACTTAGCTATTTTCTGGGACTTCAAGTCAAGCAAAATGAAGAAGGTACTTTAATCAATCAAACCAAGTACACCAGAAATGTACTGAAGAAATTTGAAATGCAAGACTGTTCAACTGCATCCACTCCCATGGCCACTGCAACCAAGTTAGATAAAGATACTGGTTCATCAGTAGATATTACTAACTATAGAGGTATGATTGGCTCTTTACTCTATTTAACTGCTAGTAGACCTGATATCATGTATGCTACCTGTCTTTGTGCAAGATTTCAGGCTGATCCAAGAGAACCTCATTTAATAGTTGTGAAAAGAATTTTCAAGTACCTCAAGGGTACAGCTGATCTAGGATTGTGGTATCCTAGAGAATCAGACTTTAATCTAATAGGTTACTCAGATACAGATTTTGCAGGATGCAAAATAGACAGAAAAAGCACTAGTGGAAGCTGCCAATTTCTTGGAGGTGGATTGGTTTCTTGGTTTAGCAAGAAACAGAAATTAATTTCCACATCAACTGCAGAAGCAGAATATATTACTGCAGGAAGCTGTTGTGCACAGATTCTTTGAATGAAGAATCAGTTACTGGAATATGGTTTAGAATTTTCTAAAATACCTATTTATTGTGATAATCAAAGTGTTATTGCTATGACAGGTAATCCAGTTCAACACTCAATGACAAAGCACATCAGCATTAGGTACCATTTCATAAGGAAACATGTGATGGAAGGTACAGTGCAATTGCATTTTGTTCCAACAGATCAACAACTAGCAGATATCTTCACAAAACCACTATGTGAAGCTACTTTTACAAGACTGGTAAATGAACTTGGAATGGTTTCAGGTTCTTTCTCCAAATCTGCTTAGTTTTTGTTCTCATGCATCAGACTATATGATCAGTGTTTACAAATTGTCTTATCTTCATGTAATCTGTGCTTAAATTATAATACATTAAATGTTGATTGTTATCTGATATGGATCTATATACTCTGATAGTGATTTGAATGTTCTGTGACTATTCAACCCAATTAGGATAAATGTGTTGGATGCTGACCTAGTTTTCTTTAACATACTTGAAATCCCATGTTTGAATTAGTTGTTTATGTGGAAACTCATTAACACAAGCAAATTCTGATTTGAGCTTAGTCAAATTCACTTTGTGTATCTTATTACTAAGTCACAAACTAGATTCTTGCTTCTTATCTGTCAAATTCCGATGTCAGTAAATCTTAAGGATGAACCACATGTTTGGTAAGCCTCACTTATCAAAACAAAAGAAAAGAAAAGAAAATTGAAGTCAGGTACTTCTTTGAGATCTAGAGTAAATATGTGGAAGGGAAGACCCAAGTGCATTGCTGGTATTAAGTAATATGTATTAGAAAAGCAAATAAATTTTTCTTGGTGACTTTTCACATTCTCTGATTACTGGAGAAATACTCTGATAATAGCATAAATTCTGATAGCAGTTGTGACTCACTTACACTGAGAAGCCACTGTGAAAAAGAATGTTAAAAGATGCATAAAATGAGCACAAACAGTTGAGGTGGATTCTTGCATAAATTTATTCTATAGTAGACTTCATTATTAATGACAGATTTTAAGCACCCCAACTAGCAAGTGAGTTAATTGAACCATTTAAGCTTGTTAAGAGAGCCTTTACTGACTTATTATCTACTGATAATAAGAAGACTGTTTTGAGACCCCTCCAAATTCCTACATCTGTCAAACAGTTTTTGGTAAATTCTGATCCAACCACATATTCTATCATATATCCTGATGTCCAACCATCCCAACCTCCATCAAGACCTACACAGCTGTTAGGGCGAAAACACGCGCTAAAATTCACGCAAGTATACGCGTTCGCAAGTAGTATAAGATATAAATCATATTCGTTCCCACAGAGACTGGTTTAGGTTAAGTTCAATTTATGCACCTATGCAATAATGTATGGTTATCACTCAATGCTAAGACAAATAACAAATTGGGTTTTTATTAAACTAAGAGATTATACTAAATAACATTAACTAAGAGAATTGTGGTTGAATTAATATATATGACAAATATGGGATTCTAACTTCATTACTACTTCATTCAAAGTCATTGTTCTTAACATTAGCATGTGATGGTGATGACACTAATCAGATAACATGAAACTAGTAAACGCCAACTTTCATTGTACGAATATTGTTAGATATATTTGTGATGTCATGTCTAATAATGATTTGTGTTTAGTTTTCAGATCTTAACTAACAGGACAAATCAGGACTTAACTGGAAATCAGTATTTATACTGAAGTCAGAACTTAAGATATCAGAACTTAAGTTATTAAAACTTAAGTTATCAGAAGATATTTATCAGGAGATAATATCAGGACTTAAGAAGACTTTCAGATAAGGAAGGCGGCTGATTGAAGGAAAGAAGATTAATACAAACACAAGAAGAGATATGCATGAAGAAGAATTCTATGAAGAATAGAATACTTGGAAGAAAAGATAACTAGTTGATATATTTTAGGATGCAGACTTATGTTCGATATCAATTAGAAGATTATCTTGTAACTGTGTGTCTATATAAACACAACATAGGGTTTACACTATAAGTGTTATATTAATCGAGAATATTATTTATTGTAACCCTAGCAGCTCTCATGATATTTGTTCATCACTGAGAGAGAACGGTTCTATTGTAATATTGTTTCATTAATAAGATTATTCTGTGTTTCATACTTGTGTTCTTAATTCGATTTGATTATACTAGACACTGTATTCAACCCCCTTCTATAGTGTGTGTGACCTAACAAGTGGTATTAGAGCAGTCTGTTAACACATATACACTATAGATCCAAAACAATCATGTCTGAAGAAGAGAAAACTCCAACCAATCCCACCAAAACTGAAGAAACTCCAAAGACTCAAATCCATAATCGATATGAGACTATTAGGGTTCCCATACTGAAACCTTTTAAGTATCCCATATGGAAAGTGAGGATGACTATGTTTCTGGAAGCTACAGATCCAGTTTACCTTGACAGAATTAATGAAGGTCCACATAAGCCAACCAAGCTCTCTGTTGTAGTTGCAGATCAGCCAGCACAGACTGTACCAAAGGAGAAAAGTGAATATACAGCTGAAGATATCTCATCTATTGCCAAGGATGCAAAGGTGAGGCATTTGCTGCATAGTGCCATTGATAATGTCATGTCAAACAGGGTAATTAACTACAAGACTGCAAAGGAGATATGGGATGCCTTGGAGACAAGATGCCAGAGAACTGATTCAATTAAGAAGAATAGGAGGACTATACTCACTCAAGAGTATGAGCACTTTGACTCAAAACCTGATGAGTCATTAACTGGTTTATATGACAGATTTTTCAAACTCTTGAATGATCTGTCATTGGTGGATAAAGAATATGATCTTGAAGATACTTTAAATTCCTTTTAGCTCTTCCTGAAAGTTGGGATTTGAAGGCAACTACTATAAGAGACAACTATGCTCTTGATAAAACTACTCTTGATGAAATTTATGGTATGCTCAAAACTCATGAACTTGAGATGGATCAAAGAAGCAAGAGGAATGGGAGAAAGTCAAAAATAGTTGCTCTCAAGGCTGAGGAGGAATCCCCCAAAGTGGCTGTCTCAAAGAAAGCCAAAAGAAAGGCTCTCATCACAAAGTCTGATACTGAGTCATCAAGTTCTGATAGTGATGAGGATTCAGAAACTAAAAGTCTATCTGAGATGGATGCTGATGAAGAGATGATGAAATTGTGTGCTCTTATAGTGAAGGGTATCACAAAGATAGCCTACAGGAAATTCAGAAGGGGAAAGAAGTTTTCCAGGAAAAGTGGAAGTTCTGATTAGAAGGGATTTAGAAAATCTGAAGGCAAAGCTGGAAAGTCTGACAGAGGAGATTACTCAAATGTTAAATGCTACAATTGTGGTGAGAAAGGCCACATATCTCCTGATTGCAAGAAAGGAAAAGGTGACAAAGGCAAGGCACTTGTCACAAAGAAGAAAAGCTGGATAGACACTTTAGATTCTGAGAATGAGGTGAACTATGCCTTGATGGCAAATGCAGATAGCAGTTCTGAAACTGCTGAGTCAAAGGTACCTCAAACAACTTATGTTTTTCATACTGATGATATTACTGAGTTGAGATCTTATCTTAAAACTATATTCATTAGTTATAGAGATCAGAATTTAACTTATGATAGGTTAACTTCTGAAAATCTGGCTTTTAAGAAAAGGAATGACTATTTAGAAAAAGAGTTAGTTATGTTCTATCAAACT